>NW_024415240.1:0-14478 GCF_014898765.1 Herpailurus yagouaroundi | reverse complement strand
ATATATATATATATATATATATATATATATATATCACATTTTCTTTGTCCATTCATCCATTGATGGACATTTGGGCTCTTTCCATACTTTGGCTATTGTTGACAGTGCTGCTATAAACATGGGGATGTGTGTGTCCCTTCAAAACAGCACACCTGTATCCCATGGATAAATACCTAGTAGTGCAATTGCTGGGTCATAGGGTAGTTCCAATTTTAGTTTTTGAGGAACCTCAATACTGTTTTCCAGCCACTCTCTTTCTTTCAAAATAAATAAACTTTAAAAATGTATTTGGTTTGTAACAATTTCTATCTTTTATACATATTTGCTATTTGGTTAGACATTGTTTTCATGTTATTCTTTAATTCCTTTCCCTTTAGCTCAGGTCATGATATCGTGGTTTGTGGATTTGAACCCAATTTCGGCTCTCTGCTGACAGCTCAGAGCTTTGAACCTGCTTCAGATTCTGTGTCTCCTCTTTCTGATCTTCCCCTAGTGACACTCTGTCTCTCTCCCTAAAAATAAACATTAAAAATGTTTAATTCTTTGTTCATGGTTTTCTTTAGCTCCTTTAACATACTGCAGACAGTTGATTAAAGTCTTTGTCTAATTTGTAGTGACTTCCCAGGGACAGTTCTAATGACTGCCTTTTTTTAATTTAAAAAGTTTTTTTAAGTTTATTTATTTTTGAGACAGAGACAGGGTGAGAGTGGGGGAGGGGCAGAAAAAGAGGGAGACACATAATCTGATGCAGGCTCAAAGTTCTGAGCTGTCAGCACAGAGCCCAACACAGTGCTCAAACTCCCAAACCACCAGGCGATCATGACCTGGACTGAAGTTGAATGCTTAACCAACTGAGCCACCCAGGTGCCACTCTAATGACTGCTTTTTAAACCTGTATATGCACCATAATTTTCTGTTTCTTTCATGTGTCATCACTTTTTTTGAAAACTAAACATTTAAAATATATAATGTGACAACTCTGGGAATTTGATTCACCCCCAGTCCAGGGTTTGTTGTTGTTGTTTCTATTTGTTGTTATTGTATATGTTAGTTTAGATATTTTTCTGAATTAATTCTTTTAAGTGAGCATTCTTTTTCATATCTTAGATCTTTCATTATCTTAGTTTTCAGCTAATAACTGGAATATATCCTTTAGTGCCTTGAGTCTCTCTGTCTTTGCCAAATAGCTCTGTGTTTTTGACCATGCTTCCTGATAGCACAGGAGATCAATGTCAGAAAGATATGAGAGATTAGGGCCTTCTCCTGTCTTTCTAGAGATTGTACACTATCCTGAACATGCATGTGGCTTTCTTGATTCGTAAGAATATATTGGAGGTTTATCAAAATTCCCAATGATGTTTCATTTCTAGTTTTTCTTTGTCATACTTTTATTACCCCCACAGATATTCCCACCTAAGGCAGATGCAATGTTAACCTATTGCTGCTGATTGTTTTTTTGGCAAATGCCCTATGGGTAGGCCCATTTTCATGGAGGTCTGAGTCAGATAAAATAAAGACAAGCTTTGAGAAGGGAGTTTTCAGGAGTCTCCAGACAGATAAAACTGTGACAATTACTTTGGAATAGGGATTTTAGGCACCCAAAATCCATTCATACTCCTCCATCATCTGCTAGGCTGTTGGTTTCTGCAGCTTCAGTTATTGTGAGGCTACCAAATTTCAAGGTCACTGAAGAGCTAGAGGGAATGGGAATAGAACAAGTTGAAATGTCATAAAAATCATTGTTTTTACTAAAATTCAGCCACTTTTCTTGAATAAACACTTCTTGGAGTTGCAGACTTTTGGTTAATTTTCCATTGTTCTGAAAAAATTAACAATGTTGCCACTGTTCTGGTGCTTTTGTAATAGAGCCAATTTTCAATTTTTACTTCATTATCCCAGAAGTGTTTCTTTAGTAAGGGCAATTTGTGTTCCTAAATTCAAATAAAGTACTCTTAACTTTTTTTTCAATATTTTAAATATTTATTTATTTTTGAGAGAGAGAGAGAGAGAGAGCATGAGTGGGGAATGAGCAGAGAGAGAAGGAGATAAAGAATCTGAAGCAGGCTCTGTGCTGTCAATACAAAGCCCAATGTGGAGCTTGATCCCACAAACCATGAGATCACAACCAAAGCCTAAGTCAGATGCTCAACCAACTGGGCCACCTGGTTGTCTCACAAATAAAGTACTCTTAAAATGTCATGGTGGGGTGAAGAAAATCACAGACTTGGAAATTAAACACACTCTATATCAAGTCCTGGCTCAGTTATTGAGTGGTTGTGTAACCTTATAGAAATGACTTATCCTCTCTGCATTTCAATATTCTTATTTATTCCTTGAGGATGATAATAGTTGCTTCATAGGATTGTTATGAAAATTAAATGAAATAATAAATATAAAGATTTTGGTACTTAGAAGTTATTCAATGCATGTTAAATTTGTCACACACCTTTTGTTTAACTGCAATTTCAGTGATTTCAATACAGTATGTTATAATGCCCTGTATTAGATTTGCCCAATTTATTTGGTACAAAAAATATGTAATAATTTTATTAAGATGCTCAGGCAGTGGTTACCACCACATTAGCTGTCACCTTTTAGATACATACTCATTTGCAAGGTTCCTTTAGGACTTGGTTGTTGCATGACAACTCCATTTTCATTTGTGCCTCCCAGAATTGGGTTGGCTTTACTAACAGTGTTAGTACATTGCTGACTTATTTTCAGCCTCTATCACCATTCTCCATAGATCCTTTTTAGGCCCACTAACATATGGCAAGTTATTTCCCTTATTTATTATTTATTTATTGTTAGATTTATATAGTGTTTTATTCCCTAAAAGCTTAAGGCACTTTACAGAGAACTTAAATACATGGCCCATTGAACATTACATATCTAAAATGAAATTTAAAATGGGGAAAGTAGGCAAGCAAGCAGGAATGGAAAATCTGAGGGATAATAGATGATCAAGTGAAAAGGAGGAAAGGCATGTTTGGCAGTTCTTTTTCTTCTTTTGATATAACACTCTGAGAACTTATCCCTGGTGATTTTTTTAAACTTTTAATTTATTATTATTATTTTTTTAATTCAGGTCTTTGATCCAGTCTCAAGTGGTCTGAAGGCATTTGCAGTTCAAAAAAGATAGATCTGTTTTACCTGTACAGATTTGGGTGAACAGAAAGAACAACTAACTGTATTATTTTGCCCAAATCATAGATTTAAATGGCAAATAACATTGGTCTCAGAGTCAATTCCTTTCTTAATGGGGGAACATGCTAGTGAAGTGTGAACTGTTTGTAGGAAAACTGTATGTTGTATGGACAGGGTTATTGTATTCCATGTTTAATGATGGCAGATGGTGCTATAAGGAACAGTATGCTTCATAGGCTGTGAGTTACTAAGAACATCACATTGACATAAGTTATACTGAATTACAAATATTACTGGGAATGAGTTGTAAAGAAGAATGATAATAATGCCTTTTTAGAGTCCTTCTGACTCTGGCATCCTGAAGTGAACACTTTGTTTACAAGCATAAGTAAAATGGATTTGGTGTTTAGAGTACAGATCTAGTATTATACAGGATATTGAGGGATATGTATGAGTGGATATTAGACTACTGCCTCATTCATCGACTTGCTGAGAAATCACCATTTGAAATCACCCACAAGATATTGTTACATTTTTATTTTAATGAGAGTGTTATACACACACACACACACACACACACACACACACTTCCCTTCTAATTCATTAAAAGGTGGCTTATGTGACCAAGATTTATTATTCACTTTTGTTATTTTTATTCCCACTAATATTTATCCCAGAAAGGCAAAAATCAACTCATAACTCACTAGCTTGTTAGCCAATTAGTAGAAGAAGCATTTGGAATTATTTTTTTTTCTGTTTCCTGTTCCCATGAATGAAGGCATGTTAACTTTGACTTTTTTTTTCATGATTCACAATGGTTGGGGGCTCCAGAGTTTTGCCAAATATTTCATTAAACTGCACCTTATGTGAGACTTTGTGTGTGTGAATTTCACTTAAAAGAGATGTGTCAAGAGACTATTCAGAAAAGGCAGACCAAATTCATTTTCAAAAACTAAATGCATTTTCTACAAGACTTCTACTGTGACACAAGCCCTGGATAAGGATCTTTATCTAGATATTCTTGGATCCAGGCCTATTTCTGTTTACTCTCTGTTGGATCCTACTACTTTATGATTGCTCTTTGTAACATTCTATGCCTTCAGGAAAAATAATAGAGGCCCTTAGAATTTGGTTACAACCCTAAAAAGAATCCTGCTTGGAAACAATTATGGTAGTTGTAATTCTGTTTCAAAGGTTTGGCTGTTTCCCTGAATTTTGGTTCTTATTCCTTTTTTTTCAACTACATTAAACCATGTCTTGGGTACTACTTTAATATTAACCTGATATTTCTATAATATTTAATATAGTAGTCTTATAAATATTTTGGTTAAGCCAAGAGTCTATTTCCTTCCCTTTTGCAAATAGCATGTGACAAAATAACTTCATTTTTAGAGATATGGCATACATGGTGCATGGTGCAGGGTAAAAACCTGCACCTGTTTTAATATTTGTGATGAGCAACTATTTTTTAATAATTAATTACTCTCTCATATCTTTGAAAAGTATACTGATGTGGTCTCAGTTCCAAGTGAAAAACAAAATTAGGGAGTTCTTCAAATTTCACTTGTAAACTATAAGGATATAATGAACCAATATTACTAATTATTTTAGAGAGCGTTTTTACTTAACATTTTTTGCCAGTCCAAAGAAATTTGGACTTTATCATCATTGACTTGAAAGTAACAATATCCTCAGAATAATTTTGTCCTGTTTTTGATAGCTTTTTCCTTTCCCTGATTGATTTCATGTTAATCTGGCCTAATTATTTTCAGGTGCATGATTTCAGACTTTGTTGAAAGGTTGAAGGGCTGGCAGTGAGTTGGCTGTAACATTCAAAGCTAGGACGACAATAACCTGTATTTTTTTTTTCTGTTTAATTATTGTCACATCCTGGAGTCAGATAATATGGTGCCTAGGCAAACATTTTGCTATGTGATCTATAAAAATCAATCAAAGTTTGGAATAAAGTTTTAAGATACCAACCTTGTAGACTATGGAGATAAATTCACTGATTGTGGAGACAAGGGCACTGTCTTTGCCCTTTCTCTCAAAGCAAGTTACCAGCCTCAAACACAGACTGCTATTTGAGAAAAGCATGCATGTAATAATGGGGAATGCCTCCTGGTTTGGTAAATGACAATTATCCCTGCTGATATATCCCTGCTCCATCAGTCCAATTAAAAAAAAATGAATTATATCCATATATTTCTTATCAACCTATCCACAGTTATTCTGTCTTCTGGCTCATTGGAAAAAAAAAAAAGATTGTAATAATTGCCACATGGACATTGAGTTTAAAATGGCATCTGACTGAGCAAGAATTTTTTTTCTTTTTTTCCTTTTTTATTTAAAAATTTACTTTGGGGCGCCTGGGTGGCGCAGTCGGTTAAGCGTCCGACTTCAGCCAGGTCACGATCTCGCGGCCCGTGAGTTCGAGCCCCGCGTCAGGCTCTGGGCTGATGGCTCAGAGCCTGGAGCCTGTTTCCGATTCTGTGTCTCCCTCTCTCTCTGCCCCTCCCCCATTCATGCTCTGTCTCTCTCTGTCCCAAAAATAAAATAAACGTTTAAAAAAACATAAAAAAAAATAAATAAAAATTTACTTTAATTCCAGTTATTTAGCATTATAGTGTTATATTTAGTTACAGGTGTATAATATAGTAATTCAACAGTTCGACATATCACTCAGTGCTCATCACAAGTGCACTCCTTGATTCCCTTCAATGATTTAACCCATCTACCCATCAGTTTGTTCTCTATAATTAAGAGTATCTTTCTTAATTTGTCTCTCTCATTCTTTTCTCCCATTGCTCATTTGTTTGTTTTCTTAAATTTCACATATGAGTGAAAGCATATATAATTTATTCTTTATCCATTCATCAATCCATCGTATTTGGCCAGCTTCCATAACTTGGCTATTGTAAATAATGCTGCCATAAATGTAAGAATGTATGTATCCCTTTCAATTAGTGTTTTTGTATCCTCTGGGTAAATACTCAGTAATGTGATTGCTGGATCATAGGGTAGATCTACTCTCAACTTTTTGGGGAAACTTCATACTACTTTTTACAGTAGTCGTACCAGTTTGCATTCTCACCAAAAGTGCAAGAGAGGTCTTTTTTCTCCACATCCTTGCCAACATTTGTTTCTTGTGTTGCTGAATTTAGCCATACTGACATGTGTGTAGTGATATCTCATTACAGTTTTGATTTGCATTTCCCTAACATTAAGTGATGTTGAGCATCTTTTCATATGTCTGTTGGCCATCTGGATGTCTTCTGAGAAATGTCTGTTCATGTCTTCCGCCAATTTTTTAATTGGATTATTTGTTTTTTGAGTGTTAAATTGTATAAGTTTTTATATAATTTGGATACTAATCCTTTATTGGATATGTCATTAGCAAATGCATTCTCCCATTCATTAGGTTGCTTTTTAGTTTTGTTGATTGCTTCCTTTGCTGTGCAGAAACTTTTTATTTTGATGTAGTATGAATATTTTATTTCTGCTTTTGTTTTCCTTGCCTCAGGAGACATATCTAGAAAAAAGTTGCCTTGGCCAATGTCAAAGAGGTTACTGCCTATGTTCTCTTCTAGTATTTTATGGTGTCAGTTCTCACATTTGATCCATTTTGAGTTTATTTTTGTTTATGGTGTAATAAAGTGCTACAGCTTCTTTCTTTTGCATGTTGCTGTCCAGTTTTCTGAAAGCCGTTTGTTGAAGAGACTGTCCCTTTTCCATTGGATATTATTTCCTGCTTTGTCAAAAATTAACTGACCATGTAGTCGTGGGTTCATTTCTTGGGTTTATAGTCTGTTCTATTAATCTATGTGTCTATTTTCATGCCAGTACCATAATATTTTGATTACTACAGCTTTGTAATATAACGAAGTGCAGAATTGTGATGTCTCTAGCATTGCTTTTCTCTTTTAAGATTGCTTTGGCTATTCTGGGTCTTTTGTGTTTCCATACAAATTTTAAAATTGTTTTAGTTCTGTGAAAAATGCTCTAGGTATTTTGATAGGGATTGCATTAAATGTGTAGATTGCTTTGGGAGTATAGACATTTTAACATTTAACAAGAACAATAATTGTTCTTCCAATCTATGAACACAGAATGTCTTTCCATTTCTTTACATCATCTTCAATTTCTTTTATCACTGCTTTATAGTTTTCAGAATACAGGTCTTTTACCTCTTTGGTTAGTTTTATTCCTTGGTATCTTATTATTTTTTGTGAAATTATAAATAAGATTATTTTCTTAATTTTATGCTACTGCAGTATTAGTAAATAGAAATGCAACAGATTTCTGTACATTGATTTTTTTATTCTGTGACTAAATTTGTATATAAGTTCTAGCAGTTATTTGGTGGAATCTTTTAGGTTTTCTATATAGAGTAGCATGTCATCTGCAAACAACAAAAGTTTTACTTTTTCCTTTCTGATTTTGGAAGCCTTCATTTCCTTTTTGTGGTCTGATTGCTGTTGCTATGACTTTCAGTACTATTTTGAATAAAAGTAGTGGGAATGGATATCCTTGTTTTGTTCCTGATCTTAGAGGAAAAGCTCTCAGTTTTTCCCCATTGAGTATGATGTTAGCTGTGGGTTTTTCATATATGGCTTTTATTATGTTGATGTATGTTCCCTCTAAATCTGCTTTATTGATGTATTTTATCATCAATATATGTTGTACTAGGTCAAATGCTTTTTCTGCATCAGTTGAAATGATCATATAGTTCTTATCCTCACTCTCATTCATGTGATATATCACATTGATTGTGATATGTGATCTTCCAGAGTATGGGAGAGGAGGGCAAGAAAGAAGGAAGGAAGGAAGGAAGGAAGGAAGGAAGGAAGGAAATAAAGAAGAAAAGACAGAAAGGAATAGAATAAACAGGGTGAGAGAAACGATGGGAGAAAATTGGGAGGATAGGAAGAAATAAGAGAACACCCTTCTAAACATCCACTGTGCAAATATATGCATAGATATTAATAGAAAATTTTACTTAAATGATATCATGTTATATATGTTGTTGTAACTTTTTTCCATTGAGTAGTATGTTGTAGATATATTTATATGTCAACAAACAAAATCTAAATCAAAACTTTAATTGCTAAATAGGGCTGGATAAGCCATATCTGTGTCAGCTACAAACTTCACGTTCTGTTCCCTAGTCCCTCTTAATCTCCTTCTATCCTCAAGACTCTTTTTCTATATTCCCTTTCTCCCTCTCTCTCTCCAATGAGATAGTACTCTCTAGGCTAAACCAGTTGTACCACGGCCAACATTGGTTTAATTCCTCACTGACATCAAGTGTGGGATCCTGGATACTACTGATTTCTGATATTAAGTAATGTTGAGACCTCATAAAAGAGAAAATTCAACTTTTTTGTCATTAAAACTTTAAAAGTTTTATTTTAACAAACTTTAGAAACTATTTTTTTTAGCTGTAAAATACATTACAGCTTCCAGATAGGGAAAATAATTCAGCTGACATTGTGGTGTTTTTATTGGCTTATAAATAATTTATATATATTGGTAATAAATAAAGTAAAACATGAATATGAACAAATAGTAGTCTTAAGCTTAACATTTCACTTCAATTTCTGGAAAAGAGGGAAGAAATTTACTTCCATGATTATTTTTGGCTTGATCCATTAAATTAGGGTGATATAAACACAAGAAACCATGTAGGTAAATGCACATGAGTACATTGGACCTGGTGTTGGAAAAACAATAGAGAGCTCTGAAGATTCCAGAGAGCATCCTCTGCATCCTCACCAACACTTTTTTTTTTTTTGTCTTTTTGATACTAACCATTCTAATTGGTGTCAGGTCATGTCTCATTGTCATTTTGATTTACATTTCCCTGATGCTTAGTGATGATGAACATCTTTTCATGTGTCTGTTTGCCATCTGTATGTCTTTAGAAAAATGTCTGTTCAGGTCTTCTGCCCATTTTTAAAATCAGATGGTTTGTACATTTGGTGTTGAGTTGTATGAGTTCTTTATATATTTTAGATATTAACCCCTTATCAGACATATCATTCGCAAATATTTTCTCCCATTTAGTTGGGGTTGTCTTTTTGTCTTTTTAAAAAATTTTTTTTAATGTTTATTTATTTTTGAGACAGAGAGAGACAGAGCATGAACGGGGGAGGGTCAGAGAGAGGGAGACACAGAATCTGAAACAGGCTCCAGGCTCTGAGCTGTCAGCACTGAGCCCGACGTGGGGCTTGAACTCACGGACCGTGAGATCATGACCTGAGCCGAAGTTGGCCACTTAACCGACTGAGCCACCCAAGCGCCTCTCTTTTTGTCTTCTTGATGGTTTCTTTCACTGTGTGAAATCATTTAGTTTAACATAGTCTCAGTTATTTATTTTTGCTTTTGTTTTCCTTTCCTGAGGAAATAGATCCAAAAAAATATTGTTAAGACTGATGTCCCAGAGCTTACTGCCTATGTTTTCTTTTAGGAATTTATGTGTAAGGTCTTATATTTAAGTCTTTAATCCATTTTGAACTTACTTTTGTGTATGTTGTAAAAAGTGGTCCATTTTATTCTTTTGCATGTAGCTGTCCAGTTTTCTCAACATTATTTATTGAAGAGACTGTTCTTTCCCCATTGCATATTCTTGCCACCTTTGTCATAGATTAATTGAGCATGTAAGTTTGAGTTTATTTCTGGGATCTCTATTCTGATGTCTATTTTACAGGATATTTTTCTAAAAATAAAATTACTAGGGCAATGGATCCAAACAGCTTTAAGTGTTTAACACCATATGCTTAACTTTAAGAAAGGTTTTTACCAGTTTACATTCCCATTGTTGTGTCTGTTTTATCTTTTTGCCATCATTAGCTATTATCATAAAACAATTATTTGTAAATATGATAAACAATAATGTTATTTTTGTTCTGTAGATAATATTACCTTTTTTTGGCCTTCTGGGTTTCTTACAATGTCAAATCAATCCATCTTCTTCTGTATTATCTTTCACTGGCTTTATGCATAGACAGTGTTTTCCTATTCTCAGGTCAAATACATATTTGCTTATA
Organism: Herpailurus yagouaroundi; assembly: GCF_014898765.1. Lineage (NCBI taxonomy): Eukaryota > Metazoa > Chordata > Mammalia > Carnivora > Felidae > Herpailurus > Herpailurus yagouaroundi. The sequence continues at coordinate 4,282 of NW_024415240.1, read as the reverse complement.
TTTTCTTATAGCTTATATTTTCTTAGTATTTTTATATATCACTTGATATTTAACTCCTTAATGTTATTGGAAGCTTATTTTCCCTCAGCTCTGCCACACTGTATTTCTAAGGGAAGGAAAGGACAATGATTCTCATTCATGAGGCATATGGCACATGAAGACAAACATTATGTGACAATCAGTTGTATTACCTTTATATTACCAGCTTCTTATGCTGAAATGCTGAAAAGTTGTTAGAGTGATTAGAGTAACTGATGTCAAGGACTGCTGGTCTGGGTTGGTGTTGTAGAGGAATTGAGTCTTGAGAAGAGTTTTGGTTTAGAGGAGGAAGTAATATGGTCAGATATATTCGATTCCTGGACAAGGTTCAGAGTTTAATAATAATAATAATAGTATAATAATTTTTATATATACAAAAGCCTTTATCTCTCTCTATCTCTCTCTCTATATATATATATTTATCTATCTATCTATCTATCTATATATATATATATATATATAGAGAGAGAGAGTATGTGTGTATGTATGTGTTATATTGACTAATTGAAGTCTCATATCTTTATTTTGTCCTTTCCTTAATGTCATAAAAGAGTCCTGGTACCTTGATACAGAATTGTAGAATATTAGAACTGAAAATTATCTCAGAGACCAGTTTATGTTATTTAGATACAAAATTAAGTTTTGGATGATGAAATTATTTGTCTTAAATCACACAGTTGAAGTTTGCACTAGAATACAAATAAATCTATGACTCCTCATTTAGTGCTCTGTCCATTACAACAAATTGGTGAAAGGTTTCTTTCTTAGATTGTAGATATTCATTATGAAGTAACATATTGAGTTCAAATATTTAAAGTGATCTGTTTTCATATCTTATCACATGCATTTATAATTGAAGACACAAAGTATAAAATATGTACAAATATAAAAGATTTACTTTGTCTATAAGGAAACCATATAAGCATGCTAACAAACTTTTTTCTCTTCCCTAATAATAATATCAAATTCTAATTAGTTTCATCATCACTTCTACTTTATTCTTTTAAGTGGCATAATTATTGTGACATATGGCTAGACTACATCTAAATTTTAAACTTTGTGATTTTCAAGCTTAATTATTTCTGCTATTTAATATTTTTTCAGTTATACTGAGACAATAGAGCATCAGCTTTCAGACATACTCTAGAATTTGAATCCTTATTGTGCTGAGCTTTGGTAATTTTTTACTTTGCATTTTTGACATAAATCAATCATCCAGGGAATTTTTGATGCACATCTTGTATGTGCCTACTCTAGTGCTGGAAACTCTTGGGAACATATTGGTACTTGCTATCCCATAATGAGTATCTAACCTTTTATTGAAAGGATTAGCTTTGGATTTAATGTTATATATTGGTAAGGTAACCAAGATTCAATTTGGGATCACATCAGGAAACCTGGATGAAGGAAATTATAAGATTAGACATAATAATTACCATCATTATTATCAACAACTACACAAATTTGTTAAGTGTTTAATATGTATTAGGGGCATAAGTAAGTGGGAAATATTTGTGACCATAAGGAGCTTATGATCCATTTAGAAGAATAACACATTCATGAAAGAGTAAATAATAATGGCGACTGGCATATCATAGAAACAAATTTAATTGAAGATGTGTAATATCATAAATGCTGGACTTTAAGGGAATGATCAAATACACATGGGGTTAAGTTTGTGTTCAAGAAATACAAACAATTATAAGAGAATATTATAAAAAATATATATGCCAAAAAATGGGTAATCTGGAAGAAATGGAAAAATTCCTACATGTAAACTACCAAAACTGAAACAGTAAGAAGTTTTAACAGACCCAAACCAGCAAATAAATTGAAACAGTAATCCAAAATCTCCCAACAAACAAGTCCAGGGCCAGATGGTTTCTGAGGGGAATTCTACCAGACATTTAAAGAATTAATACTTATAACTGTTCCAAAAATAGAAATGAGAGGAAAACTTCCAAACTCATTATAAAAGGCCAATATTGCCTATATTACAAAATCAAACCCCAATAAAAAAGAGAATTACAGGCCAATATCCCTCATTCACATGGATGCAAATATTCTAAGATACTAGCAAATAAAATCCAACTATACATTAACATAATTATTTGCAAACAAATAGGCTGCAAGGTGGTTCAATATTTGGAAATCCATCAATGTGATACACCACATTAATAAAAAAGGATAAGAACCATATCCACTCAATAGATGCAGGAAAAGCATTTGACAAAATACAACATGCATGCTTGATAAAAACACTCAACAAAAAAGGGATAGAGGGACCATACCTCAACATCATAAAGGCCACATATGAAAGATGCACAGTTAATATCATCTTCAATGGGGAAAAATAGACCATTTCCTCTACAGTAAGGAACAAGACAGGGATGTCAACTCTCACCATTACTATTTAACATAGTACTGGAAGTCTTGGCCTCAGCAATCAGACAACAAAAATAAATGAAATACAACCAAATTGGCAAAAACAAATCAAATTCTCACTATTTCAAGATGACATGCTACTCTATGTAGAAAATCTGAAAGACTCCACCGAAAAATTGCTAAAAGTAATACACGAGTTCAGAAAATTTTCAGCATACAAAATTGACACACAGAGATCTGTTGCATTTCTATATACTAATAATGAAGTAGCAGAACAAGAAATTAAGGTATAGAGTCCATTTACAATTGCACCAAAAACCATAGGATACCTAGGAATAAACCTAATAAAAAAGGTAAAAGTTCCATACTCTGAAAGAAATTGCAGAGTACACCAAAAAATGGAAAAACATTCCACACTCTTGAATAGGAAGAAGAAAGATTGTTAAAATATCTATATTACCCCAAACAATCTACACATTTAATGCAATCATTATCAAAATACCAGCAACATTTTGCACAGATCTAGAACAAACCCTAAAATTTGTGTGGAACCACAAAAGACCTCAAATAGCCAAAGCAATATTGAAAAAGAAAAGCAAACAAATGGGAGAGACGGGGAGAGGGAAGATGGCAGCGTAGGAGGACGCTGGGCTCACCGTGCGTCCTGCTGATCACTTAGATTCCACCTACACCTGCCTAAATAACCCAGAAAACCGCCAGAGGATTAGCAGAACGGAGTCGTCGGAGCCAAGCACAGATGAGAGGCCCACGGAAGAGGGTAGGAAGGGCGGCGAGGCGGTGCGCGCTCCACAGACTGGGGGGAGGGAGCCGGGGCGGAGGGGTGGCTCGCCGGCCAAGCAGAGACCCGAGGCTGGCTTGCAAAAAGCGGAGGGGCCTGACGGACTGTGTTCCGACAGCAAGCGCGACTTAGCCTCTGGGAGGTCATAAGTTAACAGCTCTGCTCAGAAAGCTGGAAGGCTGGAGGACAAAGGGAAGGAGAGCTGCTGAGCCCCCGGATGACAGAGCTCAGTTTGGTGGGGAACAAAGGCGCTCGCCAGCGCCATCTCCCCCGCCCATCCCCCAGCCAAAATCCCAAACAGAACCAGTTCCTGCCAGGGAACTTGCTCTCTCCGCACAAATGCCCAACTCTGCGCTTCCGTGGAGCCAAACCTCCAGCAGCAGATCTGACTCCCTCCTGCTGCCACAGGGCCCCTCCTGAAGTGAATCACCTAAGGAGAAGCAAGCTAAGCCTGCCCCTCCTGCCCCTGTACACCTTGCCTACCCACCCCAGCTAAGACGCCAGATCCCCAGCATCACAAACCTGGCAGTGTGCAAGTAGCCCAGAAAGGCTACCCCACCCCACAGTGAATCCCGCCCCTAGGAGAGGGGAAGAGAAGGCACACACCAGTCTGCTGTGGCCCCAGCGGTGGGCTGGGGGCAGACATCAGGTCTGACTGCGGCTCCGCCCACCAACTCCAGTTATACACCACAGCACAGGGGAAGTGTCCTGCAGGTCCTCACCACGCCAGGGACTATCCAAAATGACCGAGCCGAAGAATTCCCCTCAGAAGAATCTCCAGGAAATAACAACAGCTAATGAGCTGATCAAAAAGGATTTAAATAATATAACAGAAAGTGAATTTAGAATAATAGTCATAAAATTAATCGCTGGGCTTGAAAACAGTAGAGCTGACAGCAGAGAATCTCTTGCTACAGAGATCAAGGGACTAAGGAACAGTCACGAGGAGCTGAAAAACGCTTTAAATGAAATGCATAACAAAATGGAAACCACCACAGCTCGGATTGAAGAGGCTGAGGAGAGAATAGGTGAACTAGAAGATAAAGTTATGGAAAAAGA
>NW_024415239.1:0-1488 GCF_014898765.1 Herpailurus yagouaroundi | reverse complement strand
AACAGAAAGACAAATAAAGAAACTGATCCCATTCACAATTGCACCAAGAAGCATAAAATACCTAGGAATAAATCTAACCAAAGATGTAAAGGATCTGTATGCTGAAAACTATAGAAAGCTTATGAAGGTAATTGAAGAAGATTTAAAGAAATGGAAAGACATTCCGTGCTCATGGATTGGAAGAATAAATATTGTCAAAATGTCAATACTACCCAAAGCTATCTACACATTCAATGCAATCCCAATCAAAATTGCACCAGCATTCTTCTCGAAACTAGAACAAGCAATCCTAAAATTCATATGGAACCACAAAAGGCCCCGAATAGCCAAAGTAATTTTGAAGAAGAAGACCAAAGCAGGAGGCATCACAATCCCAGACTTTAGCCTCTACTACAAAGCTGTCATCATCAAGACAGCATGGTATTGGCACAAACACAGACACATAGACCAATGGAATAGAATAGAAACCCCAGAACTAGACCCACAAACGTATGGCCAACTCATCTTTGACAAAGCAGGAAAGAACATCCAATGGAAAAAAGACAGTCTCTTTAACAAATGGTGCTGGGAGAACTGGACAGCAACATGCAGAAGGTTGAAACTAGACCACTTTCTCACACCATTCACAAAAATAAACTCAAAATGGATAAAGGACCTGAATGTGAGACAGGAAACCATCAAAACCTTAGAGGAGAAAGCAGGAAAAGACCTCTCTGACCTCAGCCGTAGCAATCTCTTACTCGACACGTCCCCAAAGGCAAGGGAATTAAAAGCAAAAGTGAATTACTGGGACCTTATGAAGATAAAAAGCTTCTGCACAGCAAAGGAAACCACCAACAAAACTAAAAGGCAACCAACGGAATGGGAAAAGATATTTGCAAATGACATATCGGACAAAGGGCTAGTATCCAAAATCTATAAAGAGCTCACCAAACTCCACACCCGAAAAGCAAAGAACCCAGTGAAGAAATGGGCAGAAAACATGAATAGACACTTCTCTAAAGAAGACATCCGGATGGCCAACAGGCACATGAAAAGATGTTCAGCGTCGCTCCTTATCAGGGAAATACAAATCAAAACCACACTCAGATATCACCTCACGCCAGTCAGAGTGGCCAAAATGAACAAATCAGGAGACTATAGATGCTGGAGAGGATGTGGAGAAACGGGAACCCTCTTGCACTGTTGGTGGGAATGCAAATTGGTGCAGCCGCTCTGGAAAGCAGTGTGGAGGTTCCTCAGAAAATTAAAAATAGACCTACCCTATGACCCAGCAATAGCACTGCTAGGAATTTATCCAAGGGATACAGGAGTACTGATGCATAGGGGCACTTGTACCCCAATGTTCATAGCAGCACTCTCAACAATAGCCAAATTATGGAAAGAGCCTAAATGTCCATCAACTGATGAATGGATAAAGAAATTGTGGTTTATATACACTATGGAATACTACGTGGCAATGAGAAAAAATGAAATATGGCCTTTTGT
>NW_024415238.1:0-3965 GCF_014898765.1 Herpailurus yagouaroundi | reverse complement strand
AACCTCCACACTGTTTTCCAGAGCAACTTCACCAATTTGCATTCCCAGTGCTATTGCTGGGTCATAGGGTAGCTCTATTTTTATTTTTTTTAGGAACCTCCACACTGTTTTCCAGAGCAACTTCACCAATTTGCATTCCCACCAACAGTACAAGAGGGTTCCTGTTTTTCAATATCCTCACCAGCATCTATTATCTCCTGATATGTTCATTTTAGCCACTCTGACCAGCGTGTGTTATGCTAAGTGAAATAAGTCAGTTAGAGAAGGACAGATACCATATATGTTCACTCATATGTGGACCTTGAGAAACTTAACAGAAGACAATGGGGGAGGGGAAGGGAGAAAAAAGTTACACAGAGAGGGAGAGAGGCAAATCATAAGAGACCCTTAAATACAGCGAACAAACTAAGCATTTACGGGGGGGGGGGGGGGGAGAGGGGAAAGTGGGTGATGGGCATTGAGGAGGGCACTTGCTGGGATGAGCACAGGATATTGTATGGAAACCAATTTGACAATAAATTATATATAAAAAAGGCATCCAAACTGGTAAACAAGAAGTCAAATATTCACTATTTGCAGATGACATGGCACTCTACATAATAAACCCAAAAGACATCATGAAAAATTACTAGAACTGATACACGAATTCAGTAAAGTTGCAGGATACACAATCAGTATACAGAAATTGGTTTATTTCTATACAGCAGTAAAGAAGCAGCATAAAGAGAAATCAAGGAATCAATCTCTTGTACAATTTCACCAAAAACCATTAAAAACCTAAGAATAAACTTAACCAAACAGGTAAAAGGTCTGCCTTTGAAAAGTATAAGACACTTAGGAATGAAATTGATGATGACACAAAAAATGGAAAAACATTGCATGCTTCTGAATTGGAAAAAATATTGTTAAAATGCCTATACTACGAAAATTAATCTACACATTTAATGCAATTCCTATCAAAATACCACCAACATTTTTCATGGAGCAAGAACAAGATCCTAAAATTTGTATGGAACTACAAGAGACCTCGAATAGTGAAAGAATATTGTAAAAGAAAAGCAAATTTGGAGGCATGCTTTTACCAGACTTCCAGTTATATTACAAAGCTACCATGACCAAGACAATATGGTACTGGCACAAAAACAGACACACAGATAAATAGAACAGAATAGAAAATCCAGAAAGGAACCCACAACTGTGTGACCAACTAATCTTCAGCAAAGCAGTAAAGAATATCCAAAGGGAAAAAAAAAAGTGTTTTAAACAAATGGTGTTTGGAAAACTGGGCAGCAACTTGCAAAAGAAAAAAATCTGGACTACTCTATTATACCATTCACAAAGACAAATTCAAAATAAATGAATGACCTAAATATGAAACAGAAAACCATCAAAATCCTAGAGGAGAACACAGTCAATAACCACTTTGACATCGGCCATAGCAACTTCTCTTTAATTATGTCTCCTGAGACAAGGGAAACAAAAATAAAAAAAATGAACTATTGGGACTAAATCAAGATTAAAAGCTTCTGCATAGTGGAGGAAACAACCAACAAAACTAAAATGCAATCTCCCAAATGGGAGAAGATATTTGCAAATAGCATATCTGATAAAAGGTTTGCATCCAAATCTATAGAGAATTTATAAATCTCAACACCCCAAATCAAATAACCCTGTTAAAAAAGGGGGAAGAAGACATGAATAAACATTTTTCCAAAGAAGACATATGGATGGCTAACAAGCACATGAAAAGATGCTCAACATCACTCATCATCAGGGAAATACAAAACAAAACTACAATGATATATCACCTCATACTTGTCAGAATTGCTAAAAGGAACAACACAGGAACAAAAAGGATATGGAGAAAGGGGACCCTCTTGCCCTGTTGGTGGTAATGCATACTGGTGCAGCCACTCTGGAAAGCTGAGTGGGGAGGTTTCTCAAAAAGTTAAAAATAGAACTATAGAACTACACTATGATCCAGCATTTTCACTAATATATTTTTACCTAAGGGTTACAATTTTTTTTTATTCAAAGGGATGCATACACCCTGATGTTTATAGTAGCATTATGTATAATAGCCAAATTATGGAAACAGCCTATTTTTCCATCTAATGATGAATGGATAAGGAAGATGTTGTATATAACTATACAATGAAGTATTACTCAGCCATTAAAAATGAGTGAAATTTTGTCATTTGCAGTGCCATGAATGGAACTAGGGGGTATTATGCCGAGTAAAATAAGTCATTCAAAGAAAGAGAAATAACATGATTTCACAGATATGTGAAATATAAGAAACAAAGCAAACAAACATAGTGATAAAAAAGAGAGAGGCAAACAAAGAGATTCTTAACTATAGAGAGAAAGTGATGTGTACCATGGGGGAAGGTGGGTGGGGAATGTGTTAAGTAGGTGATGGGGTTTAAAGTACACTTGTCATGAGCACTGAGTGTTGTATGTAAGTGTTGAATCACTAAATGTATACCAGAATCTAATATTACGCTGTTTGTTAGCTAACAGGAATTTAAATAAAAACTTTTAAAAATTACTCTTCACCTGATAATGATGAATACAAAACAAATCAGAATTTTAACACAAAATACATAAAGTACGAATTGTAGATTCTGGTAAATCATTTTCTTTTATTTTTTAATAAATAATTTTCATACAGAAGTAATGACTTACTTATGGAAAATGGGTTGCTAATTTTCAACTACTGATTTTTAAATACATATGTATATAGATACATATATATGCATATGTATGTATATAGATACATATATATGCATATGTATGTATATATGTATATTTTATATTTATACACATATATAGGTAATATCTATGTATATATACACACATATGTATGTGTGTCTATGTATGTATATGTGCATATGTATATATATGTGTATGTGTATGTGTATATATATATGTATATATATATAGATATACATATATATATACACATACATATATACATATGCAAGAATATATATATACATATATATATATATACACATACATATATACATATATATATATACACATACACATATATATAGGCAGTTTCCATAATTGGGCTACTGTTGAAAATGCTGCTATAAAGATTAACGTGGATGTGTACCATAGAATTAGTGGTCTTGTATTCTTTGGGTTAATACCTAGTAATGCAGTTTTGGATCATAGGGCAATTCTATTTTTCACTTTTGAGAAACCTCCATACTGTTTTCCAGAGTGGGTACACCAGTTTGAATTCCCACCAACATTGCAAAAGTGTTCACGTTTCTCCACATTCTTGCTAACACCTGTTGTTTCTTGTGCTGTTGATTTCAGCCATTCAGAGAGCTTTGAGGTCATACCTCATTGCAGTTTTGTTTTGGATTTCCCTGATAATCAGTGATGATGAACATTTTTTCATGTGTCTGTTGGCCATCTGTATGTATTCCTTGGAAATATATCAATTCATACTTTTTACCCATTTTTAACTGGATTATGATTTTAAAATATTAAAAAAATTTTAATTCCTTATATATTTTAGATACTAACCCTTTATCAGATATGTCATTTGCAAATATCTTCTTCCATTACATAGGTTGCCTTTTAGTTTTGTTGATTGGTTACTTCACTGTGCACAAGCTTTTAATTTTGATAAAGTTCCAATAGCTTATTTTTGCTTTTGTTTCCCTTGCCTTAGAAGACATATTTAGAAATAAGTTACTATGGCCAGGGTCAAAAAGGTTACTGCCTGTGTTCTTCTCTAGTATTAAAAAAATTTTTTTTCAACGTTTATTTATTTTTGGGACAGAGAGAGACAGAGCATGAACGGGGGAGGGGCAGAGAGAGAGGGAGACACAGAATCGGAAACAGGCTCCAGGCTCTGAGCCATCAGCCCAGAGCCTGACACAGGGCTCAAACTCCCGGACCGCGAGATCGTGACCTGGCTGAAGTCGGACGCTTAACCGACT
>NW_024415237.1:0-3927 GCF_014898765.1 Herpailurus yagouaroundi | reverse complement strand
CTCTTTTTTTTTTTTTTTAATTTTTTTTTCAACGTTTTATTTATTTTTGGGACAGAGAGAGACAGAGCATGAATGGGGGAGGGGCAGAGAGAGAGGGAGACACAGAATCGGAAACAGGCTCCAGGCTCTGAGCCATCAGCCCAGAGCCCGACGCGGGGCTCGAACTCCCGGACCGCGAGATCGTGACCTGGCTGAAGTCGGACGCCTAACTGACTGTGCCACCCAGGCGCCCCGGGAGCATTCTAGCTCTTAATAGGGAGGAGTGGGCCGCCTTTGAAGGCTCTCAGTGTTCCAAGGAGCCTCGTGTTGAGGAACAAAATTCAACTGAATAAATTTTAAAGTTCTTAATTGGCTTTATTTAGCAATTTGTGAGTTAGGCAGCATTCAGTCTAGCAAAGAGAAAGGAGCTCCCAAGAGTTGTACAATTCAAGAGGGTCTTATAGACCAATAGAAGAGGGACAAGGAAGTTATGCTGGGCATTTGCTGATTGGTTGAAGCAGGGTTACTTTCCTCATCTGGAGCAAAGGGAAGTCTTTGGAGCGGGGTGAGCTTAAGTGTGCTGAGCAGCCTAAGTGCTGATTGGTTGACCCAGGCCTTCCTTTTCTGGAAAAGCCAAGCATAGAAATTTAGTATGGTTTTGGTGAGCACTCACGGGGCTTAGCATGAGCGACTGCAACGTGGGCCTAATCTAGTTTCTTTAACACTGGGAAGCCAAAATCTTCAGGGGCATCCGCCTACATGTCCTCATCCTATGTAGCAGAGTCCCAGGTTGCCCCAGAGGGCTCTGACCTTGTCATAACAGACCAGTCCCACATTCGATCAGCTTTGAAGGCCAATGAATGTAACTATTTAATCTTGAGTCTTGCCTTCAGCTTCCCTGGGCTCTCCCACTGCAGGAGATAAGAGCCTCTTTGTAAATTACCAACGAGGACTTCTGGCCTTGGCACCTGGTTTTCAATGGTTTATTGACTGCGCTCGGTTTTTCATTGATCTCTCTGTAGGGGATTATAGAACTTAGCAGCAACCAGACAATTCCATTGCTCTCCTATGCATTGCCACCTCCGCCCACTCTCCCAGCCTCCAGCCCCACACCTCCAGACTCTTCGATTCCGTGCACTAGCCTGAGCATTCCCCGCCAGGAGAACCTTCTCCCAAGTCACCCCCAGTGTACATTTTAGCAATCAGCCACAACGGTCCCCAAGTCCTATATGCTACCCAGGATGGGGACTTCGTTGCCAGGTAGGTGGGGAGTGACGGTCACACACCTCCGCCTTCCCTGTGTCCTTACCAGCTGGGCCCGTGCAAATGCTCTGGGCAGCAAACAATGGGACCGAGCAGAGAGTGAAATGAGCGAAGAGTGAAACGTTCGTTGGAGGAGTTCAACACGTGGCAAAAACGAAGGCAGAGGAAGCAAAATCAAGAGAGACAGGCTTGAAACTGGGCTGCAGGTCTGACCCTTGTGAAAAAATGGAGGAGAAAGAATCGAGCAGGGACAGCTTCAGACCTTAGTGCAGATCTGATGAAGTCTCCAAAGGAGGTCTGAGCAAAGATTGCCCGTTAGCGAACACCTAGGCTCAGCAGAAATGGCCAGGCCTTTAGACCCGCATTATGCTCGGTCACTGGCTAGGGCTTGGCCCAGAAGAGCGCAGCCTCACGGTTCTGTGCAGAGGCAGGTTGTGAGGGCGCCGCACTTGGATGCTGTCAGCTAAGGGAAAGTTCCTTCTTGAAGGAAGGGGCGACGGGTACATCTTGTTTGCCAGAGCAGGCAACACGACAGAGGATCCTCCTCGTTCCCACCGGTAATCTGAATACCTTCCATACTAAACAGGAAAGTCATAGAGACTTTTATTCTTGTAGCTTCTCTTGAAAGAGAACCGTCTCGCCTACAACCTCCACTGACAGAAAAGTAGACAAAAAGTCTAATCAGTCCCATTTATTAAGCACCTGCTTTTTTAGCTACCAAACAAGGTGCGTGGCATAAATCATCATTAACCTCTACCTTATTTATTGTCCAAGAGTAACCCTAGTCTCCAAAGATAGGCCATCCCTCGCTATTGGCGAAGCTGAATAGAAAAAAGCTGCCACCTTCCCCGACTGAGGTTCAGACTCATTCTTGTCCCCTTTCTCCCACCACTTTCTTTTTTGAATTCCAAACTTGCGTGCGCCTCTGGCTGACACCTGTACCTGGTTTTATCTGTGGGTTTCTTCCACTTGGACTCGCCCGCCTTAGATTTGTTGCTCATTTTCACTCGGTTTCCCTTCCCGGCTTCCATCCCTCAGATACAGTGATCCAGGCTTTGGTCCATTTCCTGACCCATACCCTACCCTGCCACCCTCTGGTTTCTGTCCCAGTCATGCGTATAAAAGGCACTCAACTCCATCATCTGCAGGGTCATCCCTGCTTGGTCTCCATTAGCTGGGGAGGAAGAAAAAAAATAAGATAATCAGGCAAGATAGATATTTATCATCTCAGTTTTACAGATAAAGAAACTATGAGTCCCAAACTGAATTTGGGTAATTGCTCAAAAGCCGGAATACTGTGCAGCGAGGTGTCTTCACTATTGTTAAGGCATATTATTTAAAACTTAAGAAATAAGGGGTAAAGTTGAGTTGCGTCAGGGAGCAAGAATCCCTCTCCCCTTCAAGGGTCCTTCTAGTTGGACTAAGAATCAAACTGACATGAGACAGATTAACAAGAGAAAACCAAATTTAATAGTATATACGGGGAATCCACACAGACATAGAAATTCCCAAGAAAGGCTGGCAAAATAAGGTATGTCATCTTGAACTAAGGAGGAAGGAGGTAGGGGTCTAGGACTTTACAGAAAAGAAATGCAATTCACAGGCCATAAGAAGAGATGGGTCACTCAGATAAAGTTTATTTCTGATAATAACCCTTATTCTGGGAAAGATCCCCAATTTGAGAAACAGATCTTTTTTTTTTAATTTTTTTTGATGTTTATTTATTTTTGACAGAGAGAGAGACACAGAGCATGAGTGGGGGAGAGGCAGAGAGAGAGGGAGACACAGAATCCGAAGCAGGCTCCAGGCTCCGAGCTGTCAGCACAGAGCCCGACGCGGGGCTCGAACCCACGAACCGTGAGATCATGATCTGAGCTGAAGTCGGTACACTTAACCGACTGGGCCACCCGGGCACCCCTCAGAATAATCTTCGTGCCACAAAAATGAACTACTGGGACCTCATCAAAATAAAAAGCTTCTGCACAGTGAAGGAAACAATCAGCGAAACTAAAAGGCAACTGACAGAATGGGAGAAGATACTTGCAAGCAACATATCAGATAAAGGGTTAGTATCCAAAATCTGTAAAGAACTTATGAAACTCGACACCCAAAAAACAAATAATCCAGTGAAGAAATGGACAAAAGACACGAGTGGACACTTCTCCAAAGACATTCAGATGGCCAACTGACGCATGAAAAAATGCTCGACATCACTCATCATCAGGGAAATACAAATCAAAACCACATTGAGATACCACCTCACACCTGTCAGAGTGGCTAACATTTAACAACTCGGGCAAGAACAAATGTTGGCCAGGATACGGAGAAAGAGAATCTCTTGTGCATTGTTGGTGGGAATGCAAACTGGTGCGGCCACTCCGGAAAACAGCATGGAGGTTCCTCAAAAAATTGAAAATAGAACTACCTTACAACCCAGCAATTGCACTACTAGGTATTTATCCAAGGGATACAGATGTGCTCTCTCGAAGGGGCACACGCACCCCAATGTTTATAGCAGCACTATCCACAACAGCCAAAGTATGGAAAGAGCCCAAATGTCCACCGATGGATGAATGGATAAAGAAGATGTGGTATATATAAACAATGGAGTATCACTTGACAATCAAAAAGAATAAAATCTTGCCATTTGCAACTACGTGGATGGAACTGGAGGGTATTATGCTA
>NW_024415236.1:0-7998 GCF_014898765.1 Herpailurus yagouaroundi | reverse complement strand
GGGAAGGAGAGAGAGAGAGAGATAACAGGCATTGCTGTATCATGAGTATGTACGGCAGGGAATACAACAATCACTAGCACAGTTTGGTGCCCCCTCTTGATTTGTGCTTAGGTGGCAGCAGTTTACCCACTACTGATTTTTGCATCCTCAATGCAAAATCTAACAGTAAAAGAGGCATATAAAATCTTTAAGATCTATGTATTCTGATGAATACTTTTGGCTTTATGGATCCCCCAAGAGGGAATCTCAAGGGTCCACAAATCATTCTTTAAAAACACAGTTCTAGAATATGGACCAAACAAAATATCTGAGCGTTATTATTAAATTACACACGATAGGGGCGCCTGGGTGGCTTAGTCGGTTAAGCGTCGGCCTTTGGCCAGGGTCATAATCTCAGTTTGTGAGTTTGAGCCCCACATCGGGCTCTCTGCTGTCCGCACAGAGCCCACTTCCAATCCTCTCCCTCTCTTTCTGTCCCTCCCCTGCTTGCGTGCTCTCTCCCTCTTTAAATCAAACATTAAAAAAAAACTTTAAATACATTACACACAATCAAATCTAACTGTCCTTCTTGCAGGCAATCCCATTACATACTCACCATTTCCTGATGCTTCCACCTGTGTACCATCTTGTCTCCCCACCTCACTATACCACTGAGGAATACTTTGATCTACCAGAGGGGGTGGCTCAGCATAGACTGGATAATTCTCTACATGAAGCTGCTGTTGCTGCTGCTGCATCTGTGGCACATAGACCACGGAGTGCCAGTAGTTGTGGTGATAGCACTTGGGCAAGAAAGAAAAAAAACAAACACTTTACTATCCTTTTACTTAAAGTAGTATAGTTTTTCACTAAAAAAAAAAAAGTTTGGCTATGATTTTCAAGAAAGGTAGCTATAACATTTTTCTCTGAAAAAAAAAAAAAAAACAGAACATGAGGAAATCTATTCTACTACAACTTTAAGATCTTTAGCAGCAGCTGTGTCTCATTTTTGAGCATAGGAATTCTTTTAAGAAAGCATCCTAAGGAAATTACAGACATACACAATGACCTGTATATAAAGATATCTTTCATAGCAATATTTTTAAAAGCAAAAGAGCGGAGGGGTGCCTGGGTGGCTCAGTTGGTTAAGCGTCCAACTTCAGCTCAGGTCAGGACCTTACACACGGTTTGTGGGTTTGGGCTCTGCACTGACAGCTCAGAGCCTGGAGCCTGCTTCGGATTCTGTCTCCTTCCTCTCTCTCTGCTGCTCCCCCACTTGCACTCTGTCTCTCACAAAACTATATTAAAAATGTTAAAAAAAATTTAAAAAAAAAAGCAAAAGAGTGGAATAAATCACAAGGATGAAAGGTACAGCATGAGGAATATATAGTCCGTGGTATTGTAATAGTGTCGTATGGCAACAGATGGGAACTACATTTGCGAGTGGCCTCATAGCAGAATATCAAATTGCTACCTTATACACCTGAAACTAACGTTAACATTGTGAGTCAACTATACATCATTTTTTAAAAAAGCAAAATACAGTGAACCTATGAAATCTTAAACAATAGGGAACTAGATGAATTATATATCCATGATGGTATACAATACAGGCAATAAAAAAACTTATGCTGTCAAATATTTAAGAAAAACTGCTATCGTGAACTTAAAACTTTACAAAATTACACAGCAGTCAATATGTGGTAAAAGAAATAAAGAAGCTATTAAGGAAGTATGTTACAGTGCACTTGTTATAACATCAGAAGTCAGGTGTATTTCAGGGGGAAAATGATTCCTGAATGAAAAAATAAAAGCTCTTACCTAAAATCAAAAACACCTTTCAGTGATAGGAAGATATCTGTCAGAATCCCCACCCTTCTACAACTCCAGCGGGTGATGAAAATCAGTGTTTGGTAAATATCTATGAACACATACGGGCTTTAGAAATAATACAGCCCTTCAGGGGCGCCTGGGTGGCGCAGTCGGTTGAGCGTCCGACTTCAGCCAGGTCACGATCTCGCGGTCCGGGAGTTCAAGCCCCGCGTCGGGCTCTGGGCTGACGGCTCAGAGCCTGGAGCCTGTTTCTGATTCTGTGTCTCCCTCTCTCTCTGCCCCTCCCCCGTTCATGCTCTGTCTCTCTCTGTCCCAAAAATAAATAAAACGTTGAAAAAAAAATTAAAAAAAAAAAAGAAATAATACAGCCCTTCAAATGTCTTTAAATTTGTCCAATTACTTTTAGGATTAACACACAGAAATAACCATAAAAAGGTTTCAATTAAGCAGGACAAATAATTCACTTATTATTGAGTCAGAAAAACATAGTGAAGGGTTGGCACACATAGGATGCTAAACATGGAGGCCAATATATGCCAAAGTTGTGCTGCTTTAATGTAGTAACTATTTCATAAGAGGAATTGAAGCACTGAGAGGCTAAAAGAGAAAACTGACCTATTGTCTTCAGAGAGATCTTACAAAGACAAATTTTAGGCTCCTCACAGTGTCCTTGGCTTTTAAAGTTCAAGAGTGTGATTATCAACCCAGTTTACATTTTTAATCTAGAGCTTATCAAAACAATTTCATCATGACTTACCTGCAATCCCAGATTGAAATAGTACTGCAAAACTTTTGTATCTAAAATTAAAAAAAAATAGTAATAATGCAAAATAAATAAATAGAGCTAACTTTAAAAATGTAACGTCACAGAACTTAAAATGTTTCACAAATAGGGGCGCCTGGGTGGCGCAGTCGGTTAAGCGTCCGACTTCAGCCAGGTCACGATCTCGCGGTCCGTGAGTTCGAGCCCCGCGTCGGGCTCTGGGCTGATGGCTCAGAGCCTGGAACCTGTTTCCGATTCTGTGTCTCCCTCTCTCTCTGCCCTTCCCCCGTTCATGCTCTGTCTCTCTCTGTCCCAAAAATAAATAAAAACGTTGAAAAAAAAAAGTTTCACAAATAAAAACTAGATATACAGGAGAAGAGGGTAGTCTTACTGTTCTAATTATATCTAAATGTATTTTTATTGACTGACCCGGGATACATGTATATTCTTACAAATATAAGAACTTGAGTCCTACAAACAAATGAACTCTAAGAAAACTCCCCTTAAGTTAGAGACTTCGGATACATACAAATATATTCACTATACCACTCTAAATGCCATCAGTTTGTATTTTGACTATTATGTGGGAGTGGAGTATAAAGACTAATGGTTAAGCTAAAGAATATGAAAAGGTAATAGCAGGAAGTAAATTCACAAATGGCATGGGATTCCATCCCTTGGTGTGTGTGTGTGTATACTCCTAGGTATTTGCCCAAAGGGAATGAAAACGTTATGTTCATAAAGACTTTTTATAATACGCATAGCCTTGGGGCACCTGGGAGGCTCAATCAGTTGGGCATGGGACTCTTGATTTTGGCTCAGACCATGATCTCACAGTTGAGGAGTTGGAGCCCCAGGCCAGGCTCTGCGCTGATAAAAAAGGAGCCTGCTTGGGATTCTCTCTCTCTCCCTCTCTCCCTGTCCCTCCCCTGCACCCTCCCTCTCTCTCAAAATAAATAAATATTAAAAAATAAACATGAATAAAAAGCCCCAAAATGGAAGTAACCCAGATGTCCATCAACAGAAGAATGAACAGAAATAGAGACTCTTAAATACAGAGAACATACTGACGGCTGATGGAGGGGACAGGGGAGGGGGAAATGTGTGATGGGCACTGAGGAGGGCACTTGTTGGGAGGAAAAGAACCCTCGCCCAAGTCTCAAAATCTCCTTACCTTGAGGCAGATCACTGCCACTTGGATCACAGGAATAAGGTGGAGGTGGAAGTGGTGGTGGTGGGAAGTTTGAAGCCTCTCCCACCTCAAGAGGTGGAGGTGGTAAAGGAGCAGCAGTGGTGGCAGTGGCAGCAGCAGCAGCAGGAATAGGAGGAGAAAGGTATGGATAGGATGGCGAAGCAATCACTAAAAAAGAAAAAGAAGGAATGCACACCTGTAACACCTTATCAGCAGTAGTTCATCTACTTCTTTTGTGTCTCCAGTATGGTCAAAAGATTCCAATTCTTATGGTTTGACTTAAAAACAAAAACTTGGAAGATAAATTGCCCACCTTCTTAGACATGCCAGTTGAAAACTGGGAGTTCATTACAGGTTACTTTGAGTTCAGGTAATTACTTGAAATTAAAAGAAAAATAATCTAGAAATTGCAGAGTTTTCACCAGCAAGACTTTTTATTTTTTTTTTATTTTTATTTTTTTTTTTTAATTTTTTTTTCAACGTTTTTATTTATTTTTGGGACAGAGAGAGACAGAGCATGAACGGGGGAGGGGCAGAGAGAGAGGGAGACACAGAATCGGAAACAGGCTCCAGGCTCCGAGCCATCAGCCCAGAGCCCGACGCGGGGCTCGAACTCACGGACCGCGAGATCGTGACCTGGCTGAAGTCGGACACTTAACCGACTGCGCCACCCAGGCGCCCCACCAGCAAGACTTTTTAAAAAAAACATCAGCTAACAGGTACAAAAATGAAATATCATTAAAGCAAAATTTTTTACTTAGCTTAATACAAAGTTAAGGATGTTTTCAGCCATCTGCCATCCTTAGTCAAATCACAAGATGTAGAAGCTAATAAGAGACTAAATTACACAGATTACAGATTTAAGTAATCCTTGAAGGTTTCTACTTGGTAGCATCATTGGAACATAGGGCATTCTAAATCATGCCAGTTCCATTTGTAAGCACAGAATCTAAAACAGGCTAGATGAAATATCATATTGCTTTAAGTTTCTATACCTATTGTTATAGTTTAAAAACAGTATTCATGGGGCGCCTGGGTGGCTCAGTCGGTTAAGGTTTCAACTTCGGCTTAGGTCATGATCTCACAGCTCTGAGTTCGAGTCCGCATCGGGCTGTCTGCTATCAGTGCGGAGGCTGCTTCCAATCCTGTCTCCATCTCTCTCTGTCCCTCCCCTGCTTGTGCTCTTGCTCTCTATCTCAAAAATTAACAAACATTTAAAAAAAAGTTGGATAAACAACTCTTTGGGGGTGATGAAACTGTTCTCTCTTGATTGTAGTGGTGGTTATACAACTCTATACATTGTCAAAACTCAGAGCTGGGCACCAAAAAAGAATTCTTACTGGATCTAAATTAAACAGTAAAATTTTAAAACTTGCCCAACTGTTTTTAGTTTTATCATGTATGTAGAAATCTCCACTTTCACAGTTTTGGAAGACACATTTAATTTTTAGAGTAACTCCAAATATTCTAAAGGCTTTACGAATTTGTTTTCTATAAAACAATGGCTTCTTCAACAAAGCTCTGCTTATATTCCTTTTAAACTAGCACTCAAATCACACCATTTCTTAAAAAGTAAATTAGCAATTAGCTAAAGATACCAGAATGTGATTATGATCACTAGGTAAAAACCAACTACCAGACATAGAGATAGCTAAGTTCGTTCTCACAGACCTGAAACAATCCAATGCAGAAGAAATCTGGAGGTTACTTTATCTGAACTCACCTTCCCTGGAACTGCATTGTGTAATATGCCCCCTAAGAAAAAGCTTTTAGAATTTCCCATTGCTCTGGAGATACATGAGCATCTCATTTGCAGACTTGAAAGGGCTTTATAGGTTTAACAGGTAAAATTTAAGGGATAGCTCCAAAACAATGCAAACAAACCTCCCTAAAATATTAATGGAGGGGTGCCTGGGTGGCTCAGTCAGCTAAGTGTCTGACTCCTAATTTCAGCTCAGGTCATGATCTCCCAGTTCATGGGATCCAGTCCCGTATCACGCTCCACACTGACAGCACAGAGCCTGGTTGGGATTCTCTCTCTTCCTCTCTCTCTGACTGCCCCACCCTGCATGCATGTACACTCTCTAAAAATAAACTTAAAACACATTAATGGAAACAAATGTAGTGCATTCAAAATGCTTATTTCCCCTGTCCATGAATGTACAGTCTGTTTCAGGACATCTCAGAATATGAATACACACAGTAAGACTCAACTTCTCTATACGTCAAAGGGCAGGGACTTGGGTGTAGTGAGGTGCAAAATTTAAGGGGCCACCAAATTAATGCCAAAAATATTCATAATTAGTAAAATATCAAAATTCTAAATAAAGATAGGATCTAAGCCTGCATTTGCATGATCCCAAGAATGAGTGCCTTACTCAATTCATCCTCTGAGCTGACAGCTCAGAGCCTGGAGCCTGCTTCAGATTCTGTGTCTCCCTCTCACTCTCTGCCCCTCCCCTGCTCACACTGTCTCTCCTTATCTCAAAAATAAACATTAAAAAATACATTTAAGTATTATTTACCTTGATTACTGTGATTTTTTGGCATTCCCTTAAATTGTGCACCCAGGGAAAATGAGTCAATAGTCCTGGCCCTGACAAAAACCTTGGGGACAGTAACAAAACTCAGCAGTATTTAATGCCTATGAGGAGATTCATACTAAAGGCAATCATGGCATCTAACTGGTTGGCAGATTAAGTGACTTCACAATGGAGGATGGGGTGGGGCTGCCACGGAGACACATGAATAACACAATGGGAAACATGAGTTGATTCATCTAGAGGAGTGAACGGAATGTTAAAGAGCAATTAAAAAGCCGCCATGACCTAGCAGAGTTATAACTGAGGTTGAGAAGTGACTCAAAGAACAAAAAGAAAATATATGAAGGTAGCACACATTTTTAGGAACGTCAACAAAGAACACAAATCTGGCATTTTAAAAATGGTAAGCTTTGAATAAACTGTGCAAACATGAGGCATCCCAATGCTTGATTCATCAGTCACTTGGTTTTTTTTTTAAGCTCAGCACCCAATGTTTTTCCTTGCAATTGGCACACGGTAAAACCGGGGTCTACATTTAACATTTTCAGTGAAAAATTTCTCTGGTCATCAGTATCATATATTGAATGTTTTTATTGTAGGCACTGTGCTAATAAGTACTTAATTTTTAAACTATCAGATACAGAAAACAAATCAAAACGAAGTATTTAAGGTGGATACTATCTAGATCAAGAAATAAGACTTTGCCAGCCACTCCAGAAAACTTCTGTGTGCCCCACCCCAATCACAAACCTCTCTCCCCACCATATTTTAACCATTTACCTTTTCACAGTAATCATTCCTTCATGGTTCTAGGAATTTTGTCACCCAAATGTGTATTCCTGGTTTTTTAAAGCTGATATCCTGAATCTCTTTAAATTGAATCTATTGATTCTTTCTCCATCCCTGTCATTTCCTTTCAGTTTTTCTTTTGAAGAATCTGGGACCTGTGACCTGTTGAGTTTCCCAGAGTCTGGATTTTCCCGATTATATAGTGATGGTATGTTTCAACATGTTCCTCTCTATTTCCTGCAAACAGGCAGCTAGATCCAGGAGACTGGGTCAGACTCAGGATTGATTCCTTTGGCACATCTATAGGTAATATTTCTGCAACCTTCATAGCTACTGCTGTTTAACACTCATTCAGTAAGGAATGCAAAATGATTATCTTCACTGATTAGTTAGAATACTAATACGTAAGAACAATTCTCCTTATCTACTATTTGGTTACCCGGTGGTACAGTTCATAGAAGGTAGGCATGATAAGCACTTGATTCTTTCACTTTATTTTCCAGTTTTTAGGAAAATGAACTGGTTTCTCATCACCCTCCTAAGGTGACCAATTTTTAAAATATCATTAAGAACTTTTAAATTTAACATATTTGGTCTGTTCCAGTCTGCTTCGATTATCACTGTTGAGGCCCAAATTGTTATGTCTTTGGTCAGTTGAGAACCTCTTTAAGATGGCTTCTTCAGGGCGCCTGGGTGGCGCAGTCGGTTAAGCGTCTGACTTCAGCCAGGTCACGATCTCGCGGTCCGTGAGTTCAAGCCCCGCGTCGGGCTCTGGGCTGATGGCTCAGAGCCTGGAGCCTGTTTCCGATTCTGTGTCCCCCTCTCTCTCTGCCCTTCCCCCGTTCATGCTCTGTCTCTCTCTGTCCCAAAAATAAATAAAAACGTTGAAAAAAAAAAAA
>NW_024415235.1:0-9005 GCF_014898765.1 Herpailurus yagouaroundi | reverse complement strand
GTTTTCAAGCCCAGCGATATATTTTATGACTATTATTCTAAATTCACTTTCTGTTATATTATTTAAATCCTTTTTGATCAGCTCATTAGCTGTTGTTATTTCCTGGAGATTCTTCTGAGGGGAATTCTTCTGCTTGGTCATTTTGGATAGTCCCTGGCGTGGTGAGGACCTGCAGGGCACTTCCCCTGTGCTGTGGTGTATAACTGGAGTTGGTGGGTGGAGCCGCAGTCAGACTTGATGTCTGCTCCCAGCCCACCGCTGGGGCCACAGTCAGACTGGTTTGTGCCTTCTCTTCCCCTCTCCTAGGGGCGGGATTCACTCTGGGGTGGGGTGGTCTGTCTGGGCTACTTGCACACTGCCAGGCTTGTGATGCTGGGGATCTGGCGTCTTAGCTGGGGTGGGTAGGCAAGGTGCACGGGGGCAGGAGGGGCAGGCTTAGCTTGCTTCTCCTTAGGTGATCCACTTCAGGAGGGGCCCTGTGGCAGCAGGAGGGAGTCAGATCCGCTGCCGGAGGTTTGGCCCGGCAGAAGCGCAGAGTTGGGTGTTTGCGCGGATCGAGCAAGTTACCTGGCAGGAACTGTTTCTCTTTGAGATTTTGGCTGGGGGATGGGCGGGGGAGATGGCGCTGGCGAGCGCCTTTGTTCCCCACCAAACTGAGCTCTGTCGTCAGGGGGCTCAGCAGCTCTCCTTCCCTTTGTCCTCCAGCCTTCCCGCTTTCCGAGCAGAGCTGTTAACTTATGACCTCCCAGACGCTAAGTCGCACTTGCTGTCAGATCACAGTCCGTCAGGCCCCTCCGCTTTTTGCCAGCCAGACTCAGGGGCTCTGCTTGGCCGGCTGGCAAGCCGCCCCTCCACCCCGGCTCCCTCCCGCCGGTCCGTGGAGAGCACACCGCCTCGCCGCCCTTCCTACCCTCTTCCTTGGGCCTCCCGTCTGCGCTTGGCTCCAGCGACTCCGTTCTGCTAATCCTCTGGTGGTTTTCTGGGTTATTTAAGCAGGTGTAGGTGGAATCTAAGTGATCAGCAGGATGCGCGGTGAGCCCAGCATCCTCCTGCGCCGCTATCTTCCCCAGATAAGTCTAATAGTGAATCAAAACTAAATTTTAAAATGATTAAAAACAACAAAAAATCAAATAAAGGAAGCTAGCTCCTAGGTATGTTTTTGTCTGGTTGTTGAAAGAAGTTTGATTGAATAGAGAAAAAGGGAATGAAAAGAAAAGAAGAAAAAAGTAAAAGAAGAAAAGTAAGAAAACGTTTAAAATTTAAAAAGTTTACACAATAAAATAGAATAAAATGGATTGAAGAAGGTAAAATAGAATAAAAATTAAAAAAAGCTAATATAGTAAAAAATAAAAATTTATATCAAAATGGAAAAGAAAAATAAAATTTGTCTCTTTCTGTATCCAAGAATAAGAAAAGGGATGAGCAAAGAAGAGAAGAGAAAAGAAGAGATGAGAAGAAAAGAAAAGAAAAGAAAAGAAAAGCCTGAATAGTTGGACTAGCAAACAGAATGAAATCCCAATGAGATTACATCCAGTTTCCCCTAGAAGCCAAACTATGAAGTACTTTAGAGTCTGTACACTAAGCAGGTAGAGAGATTTGTGGTCATCCTCTAGGGCTTGTTTGGCGCAGTTGGACAGGGCTTGGTGTAACAGCTCTGTTCTCCACTATTTGGTGCTCCTTAGCTTACTGGGGTGAATCAGTGTGGCGCATGTGTGCGTGTATGCACACTCACAGGAGAGGTGAAAATGTCATCACTTGTCTCTAGCATCAGAATTCTGCACTCTCACTGGCCAGCAATCAAGTGCCCCTCCTTTGTCTCTGGCTTCTGTCCACTCCCTGCTTCTATACAGTCTGAATCCTAGCCATCAGCCTGCCAGGCTTCACTTCCCTCCTGAACTTTGTCTCAGATGGGCTGTATTTCCAGACTCTTCAATTGTGAAGGCCCTGTGGCTTAGACCCACTCTGACACTCTGGGGGAGTGTCTCGCTGAGCAATGGCCATGTGCTGACTTGCCCCTGGGAACATTTGTGTGATCATGCTGCTGTAGAGGCTCAGTGGTTGTGGTGCATGTCTGCTTGCCCCAGAATAAGTTCATGTGATCACATAGCAGTAGTGGTTCAGGAATTGTGGTAAATAACAACACACAACCAGCACCAGGTTTCACCATACCCTGGTGTCTGTTCCAATACCAGCAATCGTGTTCTCTGGTATCCACTGAAAACTTTCCTGTGGGGAGAAACCCACAGCCTCTACAAATGCCCTCCTACCAGGGGAACGACTTCTCCCCCTTTGTGGCCTGTGCTCCCCTCAGACCTCACTTCCAGTTCTTGGTGATTTGCCCTTCCCACCAGAGCACTGCCAGCTAATGGAGCGTGGAAGTTCCACTGCTGTTCTTCCCCGTTTATAGAGTCCTAATGGTATTGAAACCCTCTCATTTCTCATTTCTCCCTTTGTTGTTCAGTCACTTGTGGGTGTTTCCACTTTCTCTTTCTCTCCAGCTACTTTTGGGAGTGCTTTTCCTGTACTTTCCCCATTTTCTCTGTCCTCTCTCTAAAAATACCACTCCTTACCCTCTGTAGCTTCTTTCTCCCCCAGTTAAATTCTCTGCACCATGCACCTGCCAAGTTCTGTGGCTTAAGTTATGCAGATTGTTGTGTTAATTCTCAGATCAATTTTCTAGGTTTATAAAATGGTTTGACACTGATCTAGCTGCATTTCAGGGAGGAGACAAGCAGAAAACTTCCATGCTGCTCAACCATCTTGTCCCCTTCCTCCAATGATGATTACTATTTAACAGAGAACAATAAACATTGCTTTTTTTATTATGAAATTTATTGTCAAATTGGTTTCCATACAGCACCCAGTACTCATCCCAAAATGTGCCCTCCTCAATACCCATCACCCAACCACCCCTCCCTCCCACCCTCCATAAACCCTCAGTTTGTTCTCAGTTTTTAGGAGTCTCTTATGTTCTGGCTTCCCCTCTCTCTAACCATGTTTTTCCTTCCCCTCCCCCATGGTCTTCTGTTAAGTTTCTCAGGATCCACATAGGAGTGAAAACATATGGAATCTGTCCTTCTCTGTATGACTTATTTCACTTAGCATAACACGTCCAGTTCCATCCACGTTGCTACAAAAGGACATATTTCATTCTTTCTCATTGCCACGTAGTATTCCATTGTGTATATAAACCACAATTTCTTTATCCATTCATCAGTTGATGGACATTTATGCTCTTTTCATAATTTAGCTATTGTTGAGAGTGCTGCATTGCCCCTATGCATCAGTACTCCTGTATCCTTTGGGTAAATTCCTAGCAGTGCTATTGCTGGATCATAGGGTAGGTCTACTTTTAATTGTTTGAGGAAACTCCACACTGTTTTCCAGAGCGGCTGCACCAATTTGCATGCCCACCAACAGTGCAAGAATGTTCCATTTCTCCACATCCTCGCCAGCATCTATAGTCTCCTGTTTTGTTCATTTTAGCCACTCTGACTGGTGTGAGGTGATATCTGAGTGTGGTTTTGATTTGTATTTCCTTGATGAGGAGCGACATTGAGCATCTTTTCATGTGCCTGTTGGCCATCTGGATGTCTTCTTTAGAGAAGTGTCTATTCATGTTTTCTGCCCATTTCTTCACTGGGTTATTTGTTTTTCGGGTGTGGAGTTTGGTTAGCTCTTTATAGATTTTGGATACTAGCCCTTTGTCTGATATGTCATTTGCATATATCTTTTCCCATTCCTTTGGTTGCCTTTTAGTTTTGTTGATTGTTTCCTTTGCTGTGAAGAAGCTTTTTATCTTCATGAGGTCCCAATAGTTCATTTTTTCTTTTAATTCCCTTGCCTTTGGGGATGTGTCAAGTAAGCAATTGCTGAAGCTGAGACCAGAGAGGTCTTTTCCTGCTTTCTCTTCTAGGGTTTTGATGGTTTCCTGTCTCACATTCAGGTGCTTTATCCATTTAAACATTGCTTTTTGCAATGAAGTCCCTTTGTTTATCCTTATGTTTTGTTTCTCGTTCCCATGACTTCATGCTGCACAGTCTTGGAAGGCATCTACGTATTGGGGGAACTCATTTGTCAAACACTAAAAATATCAGGAAGCTATCCTGTAGTTTGATATACTTACAGAAGGAACTATACTTCCAGAGGGCATAAGATTTCATGGGTGCAATGGTTGTTTCTATTAATGGTCTAAAAAGCCATGTATCTTTGCTATGGTGCTTGGAAAGAGATTATGACAAAAATGAAATAAGCTTCCCACTATTTACACACCCATGTTTCTCTGTCATGATCTTTCTTCCTTTTTTATAAAAAATCTTGTGTATGTATACATGATCTGAGTCAAATATGATTTTTAGGCTAATATACAAGATGAATATTTCTAAGCCATACTGAGGTACTTAGATCACTTAGCTATGTTATGCCATATTGTCTGTTTCAAGTGTTAGAGGGTGGTAAAAATCAGAACTTCCTTAGAAATCAGGGAACAACTTACTGGGTCACCAAAATTGAGTAAATTGAGGTAACTAGAAAGATTTTGATTAATGTCTCCTATAAAGATGATAAAAATTTTTCTTTGATGTATTCTTTTAGATTAAGCATTGCCCTCCTTATACACTTGTCATTGAAAATGCTAATTTTAACACATTGAATTCTTAACACCCTATTTTTAATATGTTCTTTGGGTAAACTTGGGCATGGGGGGAAAGGATATAAAATGTGTAATCATGGAGAAAGATGCTCAGGAAATGTTAAGGATTTCAAAGGCAAGCATTCAGGATTTCATGACCTTGACATTGGTCCCATTAGAAGGATTCACTAACAGCCCTTCAACAACCTTTGGTCTGAAAACATCATTAAATTCAGAAATAGCAAAACTTTGGAAGCAAAAATTAGGTAAGATATTTGGAATTGGTCTCATTGGTTCCTCCCCAAAGTGTTAGTTTTACTATTGATGCAGTTATAGTTTGAGAGTGTAAGGTTATAAGGGCTGTCTGGGACCTTGTTTTGCTTTTGGCTCTTTTCCTTTCCAGATTATTTTGGATCTGTGTATATGAAATAAAAATCAAATGATTATGATATTATAAACCATGGGCCTCAATAAACATTTAGCATAGAATAGTAATATAAAGAAAGGAAGAAATACTGCATATAATTGTGGTGTGCAAAAGAGTGACTATACAAGATGTGCATGGGAACTGAAATCTAAGCCAAACAGTGCTCCCAAGCACCATGCTGATTCGCCTGGAGGAAGATGTATAATTTTCTAATTCACAATGTACAAGTATTTTAACCAGAAGACAACATTAGACTAAAAGGGACACTTTTAAAAATAACTTTAAAAAAAATTAGCTGGACTAGAGATGGCCCTGATCAAATATATTATCTCTAAAATTCTTCTGAGGATAGTTTACAAATAAATTGGGGATGAAGTGAGTTGGAAGGCAAAGGAACCATTCAGAAGTATTGTAATAATCCAAGTATGAGTTGCTAAGAATTGAGTTGGGAAGTGTCATGAACAAGCCATGAGCAATTGAAAACTGGCATTGAGAAGGAAAGACTCAATACCAGGAAGATAGGTTACTGGAAAGGAATAGACTGAATTCCTATACCATCACAAGGAGGTAGTCAGAAGATCAGCTGCTTTAAAGAGTAGTTGTGATGATCATATAGTAGTGCTGCCGGGCAATGAGACAGAGAAGCCAACCACATTTATCTTTTCCCCAGTCTAGATTCTAGGATATTCAGAGCTGAATTTACCATTTCAAATTACGCATTTCATATCCATACTACAATTCTGTTCTTCCTCAAAATCAGGAGATCTTAATCTTGAATCCATGGAAAGATCTCAGTAAACATGCAAAACTCTTGAAATTGTGGAAAAAATGTTAACAGATTTTTATTGATAATTCAATATTTAACTGTCATGATTTAGAATTGTTTTTATTATAAACTGTATTCAATTTTGGGAAGAGAATGAGTAAGAGACATAAAGAGATGAATATATATACATAGATAATAGATTATAGATAGATATGTAGATATAGATAGATGATATATAAATAGATAGATAGACTTTTACAGCATTTTGAAGTGAGTAAATAGACTTTGAGTCATCATTTCAAGGATGAAACAAATTAGAAAAAGTTCAACTACAGACTCAATACTCAGAAATTTAGCTTAAGCAGTGGGTGATGGAAAAGATGAAAATCCTAAAAAAATGTTTACAAGTTTCATAACCTATCATGAAGGAGTAATTCCATATCAGCAACAGAGCAAAAATTTGACCAGTGTTCTGAGAAGAAAGAATTCCTGAACTCCTATAACCTATTGTGTATAAGTAAACAAGATTTGACAAGATGTGTGCAAAATGTACACAGAAAACAAGGACAGCCTCTTCACCATGTCCCTGAAGACTGTGGCAGATCAGATTGCTGGTTAAAATATGAAGAAATGAGTTTTGGGAGATGTTACAAAGGAAGAAACCTGAATTTTAATTGTTTTGGGGGACTGAAAGGACATGGGGAAATCAACAATTACTATATTTTGAGTCTAGGTCAACAGTTACTACATTTTGAACTGAATGATGGTATCATAAAGGAAATAGGGAATCATTTATCTATTCAGGTATTTATTTAAAAACTAGTACTGGCAAAGCACTGTGTTCACTGGTACATTGATGAATAAGCCATGACCCCTGTTGTCAAATATTTTTTTAAAAATTTGAGATTTTTTTCCTAAGAGAAGGAATACCATTAGATAGACATTCTTTTACTTATTACAAGATTAAGATTAGACAAGGATGAAAGGACGAAAAAGGCTCTAGGATAATTTGCCTAATAATCAAAAAATAATCTGTCCAAATAAATGCATTAGACATGTAAAAATTGGCTTGTTAAAATGGTCATTTTACCTCTAATTTGTATAAGACTGTACCTTAATACACCTTTATCTGAGCCCAACATGCCTTTGCTTGCACAAGTTTAACTGGCTAAAAATACCACAGTTTAACAAATTATAATGCTGTTACCTATTTTGGGGTGAGGTGAGAGAGACAACCTTCTAGCACCTTTAAACAATATTAATTACTTTTTGGTGGCATTCAATAATAAAAATTACTAGGCAAATAAATTTGTGGCATTGCAATATTACATTCATTAAAAAGAAGAAATGGAGCTTTATTATTATTTGAACCAGACCAGATTGAGCTAATCTGCTTCAAGCCCTCTCACATATTTCTGTTGAAGGTGAACTGTGCAGATCCTGTTTTTACATTCCTTACAATTTGTGATGAGTTTTCAAAACACTTACACTTGTGATTCAAACTTGCATCATTGGCTCACGACAATTTTTTATTTCTCTTTTTAAATTTGTTTAATATGTATTTACTTTTGAGAGAGACAGAGACAGAATGCGAGTGGGTTAGGGGCAGAGAGAGGGGGAGTCACAGAATCCAAAGCAGGCTCCAGGCTCCGAGCTGTCAGCACAGATCCCGACGCGGGGTTTAAACTCACAGGCCATGAGATCATGACCCAAGCCGAAGTTGAACGCTCAACCGACTGAGCCACCCAGGAGCCCCAGACAACCTTTTATCTTTAAATAACTTCAAAATCATTTATTTTATTTTTTTAAAAAGATTTTATTTTATTTTTTTTCAATATATGAAATTTATTGTCAAATTGGATTCCAAACAACACCCAGTGCTCATCCCCAAAGGTGCCCACTTCAATACCCATCACCACCCTCCCCTCCCTCGCATCCCCCATCAACCCTCAGTTGGTTCTCAGTTTTTAAGAGTCTCTTATGCTTTGGCTCTCTCCCACTCTACCTCTTTTTTTTTCCTTCCACTCACCCATGGGTTTCTGTTAAGTTTCTCAGGATACACATAAGAGTGAAACCATATGGTATCTGTCTTTCTCTGTATGGCTTATTTCACTTAGCATCACACTCTCCAGTTCCATCCACGTTGCTACAAAGGGCCATATTTCGTTCTTTCTCATTGCCATGTAGTACATCATTGTGTATATAAACCACAATTTCTTTATCCATATATCAGTTGACGGACATTTAGGCTATTTTCACAATTTGACTATTGTTGCGAGTGCTGCTATAAACATTGGGGTACAAGTGCCCCTATGCATCAGTACTCCTGTATCCCTTGGATAAATTCCTAGCAGTGCTATTTCTGGGTCATAGGGTAGGTCTATTTTTAATTTTCTGAGGAACCTCCACACTGCTTTCCAGAGCGGCTGCACCAATTTGCATTCCCACCAACAGTGCAAGAGGGTTCCCATTTCTCCACATCCTCTCCAGCATCTAGAGTCTCCTGGTTTGTTCATTTTGGCCACTCTGACTGGCGTGAGGTGATACCTGAGTGTGGTTTTGATTTGTATTTCCCTGATAAGGAGCGACGCTGAACATCTTTTCATGTGCCTGTTGGCCATCCGGATGTCTTCTTTAGAGAAGTGTCTATTCATGTTTTCTGCCCATTTCTTCACTGGGTTATTTGCTTTTCGGGTGTGGAGTTTGGTGAGCTCTTTATAGATTTTGGATACTAGCCCTTTGTCCGATATGTCATTTGCAAATATCTTTTCCCATTCCGTTGGTTGCCTTTTAGTTTTGTTGGTTGTTTCCTTTGCTGTGCAGAAGCTTTTTATCTTCATAAGGTCCCAGTAATTCACTTTTGCTTTTAATTCCCTTGCCTTTGGGGATGTGTCAAGTAAGAGATTGCTACGGCTGAGGTCAGAGAGGTCTTTTCCTGCTTTCTCCTCTAGGGCTTTGATGGTTGCCTGTCTCACATTCAGGTCCTTTATCCATTTTGAGTTTATTTTCGTGAATGGTGTGAGAAAGTGGTCTAGATTCATTCTTCTTCATGTTTCTGTCCAGTTCTCCCAGCATCATTTGTTAAAGAGGCTGTCTTTTTTCCATTGGGTATTCTTTCCTGCTTTGTCAAAGATTAGTTGGCCATACGTTTGTGGGTCTAGTTGTGGGGTTTCTATTCTATT
>NW_024415234.1:0-15762 GCF_014898765.1 Herpailurus yagouaroundi | reverse complement strand
GTTCATTTTGGCCACTCTGACTGGCGTGAGGTGATACCTGAGTGTGGCTTTGATTTGTATTTCCCTGATAAGGAGCGACGCTGAACATCAAAAAGATTTTTCTTTAATCTTTTCCTACTATAGTTTGTACTTTCTGAAAAATTTTTCAATTCAATTTTACTTTATTTCATTTTATTCTACATCATTGTATCCATTTTTTCAAATTTTCAAACATTTTTTTTCCTTTTTTTTCCTTTCCTCTCTTTCCCTGTTTTCACTAATATGTCAAGCTTCTTTCAACAACAAGAACAAAACTCACTTAGAATATAGCATCTTTTGTTTGAATTTTTTGTTTTTTTACAATTTTTATACTTTTACATTATCAATTCATTTTCTTCCTTCAAAAAGATGAAATGAAGGAATTCAACCCAAAAGAAAGAACAGGAAGAAATGACAGCGAGGGACTTAATCAACACAGATACCAGCAAGATGTCTCAACCAGAACTTAGAGACACGATAACAAGAATACTAGCTGGGGTTGAAAATGGATTAGAATCCCTTTCTGTGGAGATAAGAGAAGTAAAATCTAGTCAGGATGAAACAAAACATGCTATAAACGAGCTGCAATCTTGAATGGGTACCATGGCAACAAAGATAGATGAATCAGAGCAGCGAATCACTGATATAGAGGACAAGCTTATGAAGAAAAAATGAAGGAAAAAAGGGGAGTCTGAGGCAAAAGAGCACTATACAAGAATCAGAGAACTCAGTAACTCATGAAAAAGGAATAACATCAGAGTCATAGCAGTCCCAGATGACGAAGAGAGAGAAAAAGGGATAGAAAGTTATGTGAGCATATCATAGCAGAAAACTTTCCTAAACTGGGGGAAGACACAGACATAAAAAAAAAAAAGAAAGACACAGACATAAAAAAAAAAAAGAAAGCACAAAGAACTCCCATTAGATTCAACAAAAACTGACCAAGAACAAGGCATATCATCCTCAAATTCACACAATACTCAGGCAAGGAAAGATTCATGAAAGCAGAAAGGGAAAAAAATCCTTAACCTATAAGGGAAGACAAATCATGGTATAGCAGACTTATCCACAGAAACTTGGTGGCCAGCAAGGGGTGCCAGGATATATTCAATGTGCTGAATGAGAAAAATATGCAGCCAAGAATTCTTTATCCACCAAGACTGTAATGCAAAATAGAAGGAGAGATAAGAAGTTTCCCAGCCAAACAAACATTAAGGGAGTTTGTGACCACTAAACCAGACCTGCAAGAAATTTTAAGGGTGACACTCAAAGGGAAAAAAAGACCAAACAAACAAACAAAACAAAACAAAAACCAAAAAGACCAAAGGCAACAAAGATTAAAAGGAACAGAGAACACCACCAGAAACTCCAACTCCACAGGCAACATAATGGCAATACATTCCTATCTTTCAGGACTCACTATAAACGTCACTGGATTAAAGAAACCAATCAAAGGACGTAGAGTAACAGAATGGATAAGAGAAAAAGATCCATCTATATGCTGTTTACAGGACACCTATTTTATTATTTTTTATGAAATTTATTGTCAAATTGGTTTCCATACAACACCCAGTGCTCATCCCAAAAGGTGTCCTCCTCAGTACCCATCACCCACCCTCCCCTCCCTCCCACCCCCCATCAACCCTCAGTTTGTTCTCAGTTTTTTGTGTTTTTTTTTTCAACGTTTATTTATTTTTGGGACAGAGAGAGAGACAGAGCATGAACAGGGGAGGGTCAGAGAGAGAGGGAGACACAGAATCGGAAACAGGCTCCAGGCTCTGAGCCATCAGCCCAGAGCCTGACGCGGGGCTCGAACTCATGGACCGCGAGATCGTGACCTGGCTGAAGTCGGACGCTTAACCGACTGCGCCACCCAGGCGCCCCTGTTCTCATTTTTTAAGAGTTTCTTATGCTTTGTCTCTCTCCCACTCTAACCTCTTTTTTTTTCCTTCCCCTCGCCCATGGTTTTCTGTTAAGTTTCTCAGGATCCACATAAGAGTGAAAACATATGGTATCTGTCTTTCTCTGTATGGCTTATTTCACTTAGCATCACACTCTCCAGTTCCATCCATGTTGCTACAAAGGGCCGTATTTCATTCTTTCTCATTGCCACGTAGTATTCCATTGTGTATATAAACCACAATCTCTTTATCCATTCATCAGTTGATGGACATTTAGGCTCTTTCCATAATTTGGCTATTGGTGAGAGTGCTGCTATAAACATTGGGGTACAAGTGTCCCTATGCATCAGTACTCTGCTATTGCTTTCTTGATGCTTTTGTCTCATGGGTCTAAGCTGACCTCAGACATATGAGAACAGGCCCCCGATGACGAGGCAGGACGAGCAAATGAGGGGATACAGCCATCACTACATAGGAAATGACAGATGTGATGAACGCTGACAGGGCTGTAGGGCAGGTTCTATGGAAGAAGACGATGAAGTAGGATTTCCACTGCAGGTTGTTTTTTCAGGGAATGCTCTCGGGATAAACGAGGTGAGGGAAGGAAAACAGAGCAGAGAATGTTGCTAAGCAAGGATGTGGTTTCCAGTGGAACAGAGCAGGAGCCTGATCCCATGAGATGATGAAGAGAACTCTCCAGTAGAACCCTCCGTCTGTGATGGTAGAAATACTGTGTCCTCACTGTCCAATACTATGCCCACAACCCACCTGTCATACCTGAGAATTTTAAATGTGTTAGGTACAGGGGCGCCTGGGTGGCTCAGTCAGTTAACCATCCAACTTTGGCTCAGGTCATGATCTCACGGTTGGTGAGTTTGAGCTCCGCATCAGGCTCTCTGCTGATAGCACAGAGCCCACTTCAGATCCTGCATCCGCCCTCCTCCCTTTTTCTCTCCCCCATTGGTTATCTCTCTCTCAAAACAAACAAACAAACAAACAAACAAACAAACAAACAAATGTAATAAAAATAAAATGCCTTAGCTACAAAACAATAAGAAAAACAATAAAATATGCTAGCTAAGAAACTGAAATTACATTTTAATTGTAATTTAAATTTAAACCGTTTATGTGGGTACTTCCTACTGTATTGGACAGCACGGCTTTAGAGCATGAATTGCATCAGATTCAGGCCTGCCTTGGCATTGGCACCTTTTGTACATCCCATAGTCTGTCACTGGCTGTGAGCTGCCCCCACCAGGTTCCCCAGACCACCTGGCAATGTGGCTCCCTTTCAGCTGATGGCAATTCTCTCAAAAAGGGAATGGCTATGAACCTTGGAACCCACACTCATAACAGAGGTTTAGATTGGAGCCCTAGTAGGTAAAGAGCGTCTGGCAGGTCACCAACAGCATTCACACAAGAGTCCATGATCATGTGCAAGGATAGAAGGACAGAACCTAGTGTACTTTACACATCACCTCAGTGCAATCACACACACACACACATACACACACACACACACACACACACACACACACACACACACACAAACCAGACACACACATACCTACACACACACAAACAACATGACATTTCTCCAATTCATCAATTATGTAAACATTTGGGCTTCTTACTACTTTTTTCTTCATCACAGTGCTATTTGTGCTCATGTGAAGGTTCAGCTTTTCTTGTTAAGAATAATGTCAGAATACAGATGCATTGACACAGTATTCACAAAATGGAACTTCCCTTATGTAGTTTTCAACATAGCAGTTAAAAACTCCATACATATTTTAGATATTTTGGTAACCCATAAAGGATAAAATGAGCATTTAGAAAATATAAATGTTGACAACGAGTTTATGCACAGAGAACAAATATTGTCCATTTCACAGACAATAAGGAACCAAAGGGAAAGAGCATAGGAGCATGTAATCTAATACTTTTACACTTATGCAGAAAGGGCATATTTTATGATCACTAAATATGAATAGTTAAATTGTTTTCCACACATGCATACGGAGATAGAATGAATGTACTAAAATAGAATGAAATGTCTAGGAACGACTTGTTGGTGTCTACAATGAACAATTAAATTAGTTCTTCTATTTGGTGAATTTCCATAGTCAGTTCCTTCCTTTAGACAATTGACCATATATGCAAACCATTTAGCTTTTTTCTCTCAAGAACAATTGCAACTGAAAATAAAGTAACTTGCGAATTCCGAGAACATCACAGACAGTTAGTTCCGTTTTACTCACCTTTTTTTACCTTCTCTGTCGGATCTACGCTATTTCCCAATCTCATTCCTAAATACAGTTCTGAGGATTGGAACAAAGACATGCAGAATCATTCAGTGTCTGCAGTAAATACGAAGGTAGACTATACCAGCACTGGCTCATCCATAATTTTTTCTTTAAAAAAGAGGCTTTCTCACGATGACTTCATGTGGTACCAGAGATCTGCACGTTGCCTCTCAGGGGTAGAAGATGAAGGCAGTCCCAAACTCTCAGTATGGTTTCCCAAATACAATGACCTGCCTGTGTGACTATGAGACCCTTATGAGCAGGTGAGAGGGTGCCGTGACTCTGAGATGTGGCTGGGCTGGCACACAGAACCAAGTTCCTTCCTCCGCTGACCTCTCTGGGGAAAGGATGCCCCACACTCTTAATGAGCCCTGTCACTGAGCTGCCCAGACATGGCAATCCTCAGGGACAATGACTGTGGGGGACAATGCCAGAGGAGACCAATCTGACTCTTATTAGTTCACATATCTCACAGAGGACAAGTAACTCCCTAGACCTCCCAGCTACCTTAGCTCCCATCTGTGAATGACCTAGATGTTTTACAAAACACTTAAGAATTTTCCCTCACAATTGCCCAAAATATTTACATATAAATATATAAGATTCCATTCAGTTACTTAATTTTCAGTGTAAATATGTGAATGAATTCTTCATTTAATTTCATTCATAACCAAGGTATATGGCATCACAGAGCTCATAATTAGGCACATTCTAATCTTCAGTGTGAATATAAAGGAGGGCCACCAAATTCTACCAAACTTCTAACATTCTAGGGAAAATAAACCTCAAATCCTCTAAAACACTGTACAGTTTATAACCATATATTTTAATGATGTACTCAAACAATTGAAAAATTTTGTCTTTTTAATAAAACACATATAGTTTATTTAAATTCAGCTAGTCTTTGCATTTAAGTTCCAAATGATTTTGAGTTTACCAGGAGAGTTAAAATAATCATTACAGAAAAATGGAAGAAAGTTGATGGGTGGTTTGTGGCTGGTTCTGGTAGATCCATAATTTCCAGTTCATTTAAATAAATGAACTAAGTCTAAGAAATAAACTACCTCCTGTTGACAACATTCTTACATTTGCATTTTCTCAGTTATTCCCATACCAGGTAGACAACAGCCTGATACTTACGAGAACTGGCAAAGACAATACACTCTGGTGTCACACCTGCTATTAATTTCATCCCAGACCTCGCTCACTGCTGCCAGGCTCAAACTGCTCAAATCACTTTGATACGTGTGGGGCATTATCTAGTGATGCTGACCCAAGTTTCATAGCATTGTGGTCACAAATACGCATGTACAATCTCAATCTTTTTGTACCTGTTGAGGCCTGGTTTGTTTTCTCTTTTGTCTTAATTAGTCTCCAAGCCCACCATGGAGCCCAACATGCCCAACACCAGGCTTGAACTCACACCCTGATATAAGACCCGAGCTGAGATTAGGAGTCAGATGCTTAATCAAAGGAGCTACTCAGTTGCCCCCATGCCTGATTTGTGACCCAGTATTTGATCTATTCTGGAGAATGTTCCATGTGCACTTGAGAGGAATGTGTATTCTGCTGCTTTAGGATGGAATGTGGTGCATATATCTGTTAAGTCCATCGGTCCAGTGTGTCATTCAAAGCCATTGTTTCTTCATTGATTTCTGCTTAGATGATTTGTCCATTTATGTAAGTAGAATGTTAAAGTAACCTACTTTTATTATATTATTGTCCATGAGTTCCCTAATTGTTTCATCTATTTGGGTGTTCCCATGTCTAGGGAATAAATATTTACAATTGTTAGGTCTTCTTGTTAGATTCTTCCCTTTATTAGTACTTAGTGCCCTTCTTTATCTCTTGTTACACGCTTTGTTTTAAAGTCTAGTTTACCGACACAAGTATTGCTACTGCGGCTTTCTTTTCATGTCCATTTGCATGATAAATGTTTCTCCAAGTCCTCATTTTCAATCTGCGTGTGTCTTTAGGTCTAAAATGAGTCTCCTGTAGGCAGCATAGATGGGTCTTGTTTTCTTTATGCATTCTGACACCCTATGTCTTTTGATCGGAGCATTTAGTCCATTTACATTCAGAGTAATGATTGAAAGATGTGTATTTGGTGCCATATTATTTCTTGGTCTGTCATTCTTTCTGCAGACAGTTTCTATTTCTTTCTTGTCTTTGCCACTTTTGGTCTTTCTTTTCCACTCAACGACATCCTTTTCATACTTCTTGCAGGGCTGGCTTAGCGGTCACAGACTCCTTTAGGTCTTTTCTTTTTTTGGGGGGGGGGAGAGGGGTTTGGGGTTTTTAGCAGCTTAAAACAATCGTCGTTGTATTATATCTCATGGTCTCGTGGATCAGGAATTGAGGCAGGGGCTCTGTTCGTCGATCCATCTGTTTTGTATGGTATCAACTGAAGCCACTCAGTGGCATTCAGCTGCTAGCTGGTCTGGAGGATCCAATACTATTTCACTCAAATGTCCGGTGTCTCGGTGAGCATGTGTGGAAGACTGGGCTCAGAAGGGTGCCTCTTCCTTTCTATGTAGTCTAGAGCTTCTCTGTGTGGTCTCTTTACCTGACCAGCCAGACTTTTTAACAGAATTCAGGGCCCAAGTTTAAGAGAGCAATCCAAGGGGATGAAGTGAAATCTACCAGCAAAGTTTGGGATTGAAACTGGCGCAGCACTACTCCTACGACTTCTAGTAGCCAAAGTGGGAGGTTTTCCCAGCCTCAAGTGGAAGGGATGTAGATTCCAGCTCTTGGTGGAGAGTTGGGGGGAAATGTGAAAGAATTTGCAGCAATCGTTACTCTGTCACAGTATTAAATTACCATTTTACAAGTGAAAACATTAGAGCACAGAGCGGTTAAGCATCTTGTCAATATAATACCAGTAGGAACGTGACGGGGTGGAGATAAGTGTCTCCCACATTTGCTACATTGATAGGGTTGGTTTTTAGACTAAATGTGAAGTTTATCAGGTTTAAGCGATGGTGGAATAGTTTAAATAAACATATTCTTTTAAAGATATAAATTCTATTATGCCAAGTCAGTTGCCTGTATGAAGGAAGCCAAAAGGATTAATTACTACATTTGTAGAGTATTCTAGAACACAGGATTGAAAAACTAACTTATATTTTTACGCTATGAATTTTCAGACGATGGGTAAGGTGCGAATATTGTCTAAAGGCCTCCTTAAATTTCTTATACGCATAGGGTTTGTTACCAGAATGAATGCTTGGATGCTGGAAAAGGGATGAATTAATTCTAAAAGCCTTCCTAAATTCCTTACATTTAAGGGGTTTCTCACAGGTATGAATACACTGATGTAGTGTAAGTTTGGGGCACAATCTAAAGGCCTTCCCACATTCCTTCCATTTATAGGGTTTCTCACCAATATGAATTCTCTGGTGTTGTGTAAGTTTTGAGAGTAATCCAAAAGCCTTCCCATGTTCCTTGCAGTCATAGGATTTAATCCCAATATGGATATTTTGGTGTGAAGTAAGTTTTGAGTAACGACTCAAGGCCTTCCAACATTCCTTACGTTCATACAATTTCTCACCAGTGTGAAGTCTGTGATGAAGAATAAGATGATAACCATCACTAAAGGTCTTTCCACATTGCTCACATTCACAGGGTTTCTCACCAGTATGAAGTCTGTGATGTACTCTAAGGCCAGAGCCACACAGAAAGGCCTTCCCACATTCTTTATAGTCATAGAGTTTGTTGGCAATATTAAGCTTCTGATGTCAAGGAAGGTTGTACACTGTCTAAAGGCCTTCCCACATTTTGTACATACATAGGGTTTCTCACTGGTATGAACCCTCTGATGGAGAGTAAGTTGACCATGCACTCTGAAGGCCTCCCCACATTCTTTACATTCATAGGGCTTCTAACCAATACAAATTTCTGATGTACTTTAAGGTCTGGGCCACTATGAAAGATTCTCCACATTCCTTGCATTCATAGGGTTTCTCACCAGTATGAATTCTGCGATGAAAAGTAAGCTGTTGGCATATTCTAAAGGCCTTTCCACATTTTTTATATTCATAGGGTTTCTCCACAAAATGAATGCTCTGATGTGCAGTTAAAGATGTGTGTTTTTGGTAAAAGGGCACTTTTTGAGGTGTAATTTTCACTTCACTGAAATATCCCCCCTGTCCTTCAAATTTTCTTTTGGATTCCCAATCACCGTTTTAAAATTTAAAACCTAAAGCCATCGTTTTATAATTCTTTCCATTATCT
Organism: Herpailurus yagouaroundi; assembly: GCF_014898765.1. Taxonomy (NCBI): domain Eukaryota; kingdom Metazoa; phylum Chordata; class Mammalia; order Carnivora; family Felidae; genus Herpailurus; species Herpailurus yagouaroundi. The sequence goes on along the minus strand of NW_024415234.1, from coordinate 7,304 downwards.
TCCACGAGGGGGACTTTATTTCATAAATGTCATTTTCTGAAGATAACTTCTTGGTCTCATACCCGGTCTCTCAATCTGTGTATCACCTCCTTCCTTTCCTCACAACTTTCCAGGGCTCTCTTCCTTGCTGCAATAAGGAAATCACATCTGGCCTCGAAATGAAGCACCCCGGCGAAGCCCATCACTGATCCATGGGCCATGGTTTAGAAACTGAAGAACTAGTCAGTCTTCCTGGGGGTTTACTCGCCTGGAGAAGCAGAGTTCACAGAGGCCAGAGCTGGGGTGTCACGCCTGCCTCACAGCGATGCTCGGTGTAAGCAAGGATGTGAGGGAACCTGCAAGACCCAGCCTCCAGCATGAACTCCTTTAGCTTTTGTGTGGGAAACTCTTGATCTCTCCTTCAATTCTGAATGATAGTCTTGCTGGAGAGAGTCTTCTTGGCGGCAGATTTTTCCCATTCAGCATGTTGAATATATCACACCCCTCCCTTCTGGCCTGCCAGGTTTCTGTGGAGACATTTGCAGCCAGCCTCATGGGTCTTCCCTTGTAGGTTAGGGCCTTCTTTTGTCTTGCTTTTAAGATTTTCTCTTTCTCACGATACTTTTTCCAATTTAATTGCAATATATCTTGGTCTGGGCCTGCTTTTGTTGATTTTGATGGGAGTTCTCCATGCCTCCGGGATCTGGATGTCTGTTTCCTTCCCCAGGATAGGGAAGTTCTCAGCTTTTATTTCTTCAAATAAATTTTCGGCCCTTCTCTCTTCTTCTTCTTCTGGGACTCCTATAATACGAATGTTATTATGTTTGATGGAATTTCTGAGTTCCTTAATCTATTCTCATGTTCCATAATTCTTCTTGCTGTCTTTCGTTCAGCTTCATTGTTTTCCATTCTTTTGTCTTATATATCACTTATTTGTTCTGCTGCTTCTTCCAGCCTTCTGTTCATTGCATCAAGCCTGTTTCAAATCTCAGTTATTGCGTTTTTCATTTGGGACTGACTGCTTTTTTAAATTTCTTACCTCTGTGGTAAGGGTCTCCCTGGTATCTTCTATGCTTTTCTCAAGCCCAGCAAGTATCCTTATGACTGTTGCTTTAAATTTTCCATCAGGCATGTTACTTATACCTGTCTCACTTAGATCTCTGGCCATGATCTTATCTCTTTCTTTCCTTTGGGAGGAATTCCTCTGTCTTGTCATTTTCCCTAAGTCTCTGCCTTCTTCTCTGTGTTAGGAAACCAGTTATGTTTCCTGCTCCTGAGAGTAATGATCTTATGAAGAGGTCAGAAAGAGTCCTGGAGGTGTATCTGGTGTGTGCCGCATGCACTCTGCAGCTGTACTTTGGCTGCTTTATCCTGCTGGTTAGCGGTGTGCAGAGGCTCTCCTTCCCTGCCGTGGGTAGCGTTTGGTCCTTGGCAAGAATGTGGTCAGTTTAAGTAGGTGTGCTCTGGTCTGCCTGTGAAATGTGACCTGATACTTCTTCCACTAGAACTGAAGCCCTCAGAACTCTCTGGTCAAGAGATGTGGTGCGGATGAGGGTCTGTGCTGGTCTTCTGGGGAGGGTCTCACTGCACTGGGACTGAGGCTGGCTTAATCAGGAGGGGCAGTCATGCCAGAGCACACGGGTGTGAGACACAGTATAAGCAGGTTAGGCAGTCAGTTTGGGGCTGAGCTGCTTTCCGCAGGTGGCTCTGTATTTATCCTGAGGGACTGAGGAGGGAAATGAGACCAGCTGGCACCTTTGTGCCTGGAGAGGAGTCTCCATGAATGCTACCTCTCAAAGACTCACTCTAGGAAGACCAAGTATCCTTCCCACATGTGCCCCAGGTGCTCTTCAGATCACTGTTTGCATGCTGCCTGCCCGCAGGTTGTGTGCCTGACTTCTCTCCAGGAGCAGGGCAGTGCCCTCAGGTCTCTACCCCATCCAAGCCCACTGACCTTTAAAATTACAGGCTTTAAGCCCTGCCAGTTGCAAAAACTCGTGAAAATCAGCCTCTCTTGCTATCCTAGCCAATTGCTTTTTGGAAATGCTCTCCTAGTATGTTCCCCTGTGGCTCCTGTCTCTCTCTCTCTCTCTCTCTCTCTCTCTCTCTCTCTCTCTCTCTCCTTCTCTCCCTCTCTCCCTCTCTCCCTCTCTCCCTCTCCCTCTCCCTTTCTCTCTCTCCCTCTCACCTTTCTCCTCGACCCTGGCTCCCCCCTCTGCAGCAATCTGTTTCTGCCCTAAACCACATATCTATGCTCCCTACATTTTTCAATGCTCCTACATGCTCCCACATTCTTCAATGTGGCTTCTTCTTCATCTCAATTGTGGAGTTTGTTCTGTCTTCAGGTTGATTTCTAGGGTATTTAGAATGACTCTATAGTTATCTAGTTGTATTCGAGGGACAACAGGAGTCTAGGGTCCTCCGACTACACCGCCATCTTACTCCTCCCTCCCAAAGTGTTGTTAATATTAATAATATTTAGCCAACCAGTATGAACCTTACCTAACTTTCTTCTGAAGGCGTCAAAGATCATTGTACACTGAGTTCTGGTCTCTTCTTCCTTCCAGGTTCATTTGTTATTTTTTTTTTTTTGGTCTCTATTTCATTTATTTCTGCCCTGATCTTTGTTATTTTCTTCCTTCTTCTAACTTTGAGTTTAGTTTGTTCTTTTCAATTCCCTGAGATTTGAGACTTTTTTTTCTTAGTGTAGGTTTTTATTGCTGCAAACTTTCCCCTTAGATTGCTTTTCTAGGAGCCCACAAATTTTGGTAAGTAGTTTCTATATTTTCATTTTTTCAAGGTATTTCTTGATTTCCCTTGGATGTCTTCTTTCACCCATTGATTTTAGGATAGTGTATTATGTAACTTCCACAAATCTGTGCATTTTCAAGCTTTCCTTTGGTTATTGACTTTTCCTTTCATACCATTGTAATAAAAAAATAATAATTTCATGAGTTCAACCCCTTACATTTTCTAGGACTTGTTTTGTTAAATGTCTTGTGATCTCTCCAGGAGAATGTTTCTGGTGTGCTAGACAAGAATCTGTATTCTGTTGCTGTTGGATAAAATGTTCCATATATGTCTGTTAAATTTTTTAGTGTAAGGTATGGATCAAGCCCAATATTTCCTTGTTGACTTTCTGTTGGAATGATTTATCCACTGTTAATATTTTAATATTGACGTCCCTAACATTTTTGTATTGTTGTCATTTCTCCCCTCATATCTGTTTGTATTTGCTTAATATATACAGATGCTTCATGTTGGGTCCTGTATATTTACTATTGTTATTATCTTCTTGACGAATCCCTTTATTTAAAGAAGTTTTTGTTTATTACTATTTTTGGCTGAAAGTCTATTTTCTGCAATATGAGTATAGCTGTGCCTTCACTCCCAAACTTAAAAAACAACTAGCACCAATCCTCCTCAAACTCATCAAAGAAATTGAAGATAAAGGATACTCCCAAACTCATTTTACAAGGTTAACATTATCCTCATAGCAAAAACAGATAAAGACTACAAATAATAAATAAAAGAAACATATACACAAATATCTCTGATGAATATAGATTGAAAACTTTTCTACAAAAAATTAGCAAACCCTAGTGTAGCACACTAAAATGTTCATACACCATGATTAAGAGGGATTGATAGCAGGGATGAGGAAACATACACAAATCAACAAATGCAATATACCACATCAGTACAGTGGAATATAAAAACCATATGGCTTTCTCAATAGATTCAGAAAAGCATTTCACAAAACAAAACATCTTTTCATGGTAAACATACTCAACAAATTAGTTGTAGAAGGAATGTGCCTCAACATAATAAAGGCCATATATGACAAACTTGTGGTTAACATACTCAGTGGCATAAGGTTGAAAGCTTTTACTCTAAGATCAGAAACAAGCCAAGATGCCTACCCTCACTACTCTTATACCAAACAGTACTGGAATTCTTAGCCTGAGCAATTAGGCAAGAAAAGAAATAAATGATACCCAATTAAAAACAAATACAGGTCTTTGGAAATGACATGGTCTTATTTACAGAAAATTCAAGATACCACTAGATACCACCAAAACCTGAGGGAACTAATCAACAACTTTAGTAAAGATGCACAACAGAAACTCAACATACAGAAATGAGTTACATTTTTATAAAATAAAAAAAATATGTGAAAGTATTTTTTTCTTTTCTTTATTTTAATAATTTATTGTCAAGTTAGCTAACATACAGTGTATACAGTGTAATCTTGGCTTCGGGAGTAGATATCCATGACTCATCCCTTATATACAACATCCAGTACGCATCCCAACAAGTGCCCTCCTCAATTCCCATCACCCATTTTCTCTACTCCCCACCCTCATCAACCCTCAGTCTGTCCTCTGTATTGAAGGATCTTTTATGGCTTGCCCAACTTATGTTTCCATCCATTCCCCCATGGTCTTCTGTTAAGTTTCTCAAATTCCACATATGACTGACAATATATGATATCTGTCTTTCTCTGACTGACTTATTGAACATAGCAAAGTAATGGTGCTGGGAGAACCAGAGAGCAACATGAAGAGTAATGAAACTGGACAACTTTCTTACATCATTCACAAACATGGACTCTAAATCAATGAAAGATCTATATGTGAGACAGGAAACCATCAAAATCCTACAGGAGAAAACAGACAACAACCTCTTTGACCTCAGTTGCAGCAACTTCTTACTTGACATGTCTCTGAGGCAAGGGAAATAAAAGCAGAAATGAACTATTGGGACATCATCAAGATAAAAAGTTTCTGAACAACACAGAAAACAGTCAACAAACTAAAAGGTAACCAATGGAATGGGAGAAGATATTTGCAAATGACATATCAAATAAAGGATTAGTATCCAAAAGTCTATAAAGAACTTAACAAACTTAACACCTGAAATACAAATAATCCAGTGAAGAAATGGGCAAAAGACATGAATAGACACTTTTCCAAAGAAGACATCCAGATGACTAACAGACACATGAAAAGATGATCAACATCGTTCATCATCAAGGAAACACAAATCAAAACCACATTGAGATACCACCTCACAAAGGTCAGGGTGGCTAAAATTAACAAGTCAGGAAACAACAGATGCTGGGAAGGATGTGGAGAAAGGGGAACCCTCTTGCACTGCTGGTGGGAATGCAGACTGGTATAGCCATTCTGGAAAACAGTGTGGAGATTTTTCAAAAAATTAAAAAAAGAATTACCCTATGACCCAGCCATAGCAATACTAAGAATTTATCCAAAGAATACAACAGCACTACTTTGTAGGGGCACAGGTACACCAATGTTTATAGCAGGGCTATCAACAATAGCCAAATTATGGAAAGAGCCCAAATGTCCATCAACTGATGAATGGATAAAGAAGCTGGGATGTGTATGTATGCATATGCATACATACAAACATACATGCAGTGGAATACTACTCAGTGATAAAAAGAATGAAATCTTGCCACTTCCAATAACATAAAAAGATTTTTTCATCCCACATTCATGATAGCATCAAAAACAATAAAACACGTAGGATTAAATTTAACCAAGGAGGCAAAATATCTCTACACTTAAAACTACATGAATTGATGGAAAAATTGAAGAGAATTAAGATATCCTGTGCTCATAAATTGCGCATTGAGAAGGGCACTTGTTGGGATCAGCACTTGTTGCATGTAAGTGATGAATCATGGGAAACTACCCCGAAACCAAGAGCACACTGTATACACTGTATGTTAGCCAACTTGACCATAAATTATATTAAAAATATTAATATTGAAAAATGTCCACAGTATTCAAAATCATCTCTAGATTCAATGCAATCCCTATCAAAATTTGAGTGGCATTTTTCACAGATAGAGAAAAAACAATCCTGAAATCTGTATGGAGCCACAAAAGTCCCAATTGCCAAAGCCACTTCAACAAAGAAGAACAGAGCTGGAGGCAGCCTACTTCCTGATTCAAACTATCTTATAAATATCTAGGAATCAAACCAGTATGTTATTAGCTCAAGAAACAGACACATACACCAACGGAACAAAATTAAGAGCATAAAACTAAACCCACCCACATACAGACAACTACTACTGGAAGAAGGAGTCAAGGATATTCATGAGCAAACATAGTCTCATTAATAAATCGTCCTGAGAAAACTGGGTAAATACATTCAGAGAAATGTATCTGAAATTGTAAAGCTCCTAGAAGACAACATAGAGAAAACAATTCTTGACATTGGATGCATTGACAGTTACCAAATGAGGCTATTCTAACATTGTCCTATCAACTAACATAGCTGACTCTTTGTGATCCAAATTTCATTGCAAAGACTGAAAGACTGTGACTTCTAAATTTTTTTAACTTACTGTGTCTATAGGGGTATAGTTTGTTCCATGGAGCTCTTGAGTGGTACAAGATTCTACTAATAGCCAGTACTCCCACCACCTCCTGGAAAGTGTATTTTTTTTCCTTTCAATGTGACCTGCAGGGATAAACTGTTACCACATACCCTATGATATATTTGTATTTTAGAACAGATTGGGAATACATCATGTAGGAGCCGGGCACTTCTAAGTAGTAGAAGCTCAAGGAAACATATTTCCTTGTTCTACTCATCTTCACAAAAGGGTTCACACAAAGATTGGCCTACAGGACATTGGATATGGAGCACATTTTGTGCACGAGCATGTCTGTGGGTGTGTGTGTTTAATAATGTATTAATATATATGCTGCTTCCACCTAAATGCAAATGAAAATATAACACATTGTGGCAGACTGAGGAGAATGATTCTGTGGGAATAGAGATGGTTTTTCTAAGAGGAGCAGTGAAACCTGGGAGAGGTTCATTTCATGCTAGAAAGAACACATTGTTAGCCAACATGCTTCCTTTAAATACATTAAAACCGAGTTCTCATTGGAGATAAGTTACTAAAGAAGCTTTCCAAAGAGAATCTGGCAAAACTGTTTCATGTTTCCAAGTGCTTGAAATGACGACTTACAAATGTGAGAAAGCATTATGTGTGACCTGCTACCACAGATTCGGGGGGACGGGGCCCTGTCAAAGGCTTTGACCACTGATCAAGACAGGCCATTGATCATGGAGATCCAAAATAACCCAGTCAGTAGAAACATTCAAGATGCTTCTCTGAGACTCAACACACAGGCACAACTGAACAGCCTCATCTTGAAAAGAGGTTGAAACCATTCTCAGAAATGGTTTACAAATCAGAAGAACATACACTTCCTAGAGACCTCCTAGATTTCATTCCCTCCAGTGGTTAAAATAAATCCACCCAACAATGTAAATGA
>NW_024415233.1:0-2560 GCF_014898765.1 Herpailurus yagouaroundi | reverse complement strand
TGAACTCACTTCTGTCAGCACAGAGCCTTCTTCAGATCATCTGTCCCCCCCCACCATCTCTCTGCCTCTCCCTGCTCATGCTCTCTCTCTCAGAAATAAAGAAAAAAATTAAAAAAATTAGTGTTTCTGGCAAATGGGACAAGTTAAGGTCACCCATTTACTAATATTTTGGAGCAGAGACTTATGATTTTCTTTTGCCCTTATGTGTAACCTTTGGAGGCTGTGGACCAAATTTTAGGCAAGTGACTGAGGAGACATCTAGTACCTGTCTAGATGTCTCTACAGCCATCTGAGTAGATAAAACACCTAGTTATGTTTCCAAATAATCTTTTTTTCCCTTTCAACTTCAGGTGGTTGCTTTTGGGGGTCCTTGAATTCCTTGGGAGACCTCAATAGAGTTAGCGCCCTAAAGTTCAGGTGACTGTGGGGAGCCAAAGTGGGAAAGTAAAAGGTAAAAGTCTGATAGAGTGGACACAGGGATGGAGGAGGTAAGAGTTTAAGGAAGACATAACAAAGGATTCAAGGGAACTAGAAGAAAGATCAAAAGTGAAATCAGGAAGGAAGAGCAGAGGTGATAGGAAGGAAAAGGTTTTAGAGGAGGCAATTTGGAGGAGATTTTAAGTTTCTCAAAGAGCCTTTGAAGTTTCAAATTATCTTAATAAAAGCATGCCAATAAGAAAAGAAGCAGAGTTGGAAGAGCATATTGTGAGCAGGGTTTCAAGAAGCGAGTTTTCAGTCAGCTGAGAAGCTCCAATATTTTTAACTAGTGATAACTCACAAAGAAGCTTGGGTTTTTAACCCCACCTCTATATAGTCTGTAACTCCAACCCAGCTTCTGGAGCATATCCAGAATCTTAAGTTTCAAAATTTGTCCTTACTGTGCTTTAATGGGTTAAAAATGCCTAATGTGTTTCTGCCCACTGAATCAGGAGTCAGACTCACCAATGGATCCCTGATTAATCATTCAGGAGTGAAGACAAAGGCATAAAATGTATGTACCTGGATTTGTGAGTGAGAAATCCGTGGGTCCAATGATGAATCTGGTTCTATGTAAGTCTTGGCACCAGATTGGTAAAAAAAAAAAAAAAAAATTATTGTGATACTTGTTAAAATTGCAAACAGGACTTTATTTAAGACTATTGCAACAGGGATGGGGCGCCTGGGTGGCGCAGTGGGTTAAGCGTCCAACTTCAGCCAGGTCACGATCTCGCGGTCCGTGAGTTCGAGCCCCGCGTCAGGCTCTGGGCTGATGGCTCAGAGCCTGGAGCCTGTTTCCGATTCTGTGTCTCCCTCTCTCTCTGCCCCTCCCCCGTTCATGCTCTGTCTCTCTCTGTCCCAAAAATTAAATTAAAAAAAAAAAAAAAAAAAAAACGTTGAAAAAAAAAGACTATTGCAACAGGGAGAAACAATTGCTATAGGAAAGACAGACTGAACTCAACTCTGAATATGGCAAATACAGCTGGGGATTTATAGGCAACGAGTAGAGTGAGGGGGTCAGTGCATGAAAAATTATTCAGAGAAGTCACCAAGGTGAGAGATATTCCTGCTTGACTATCTTAACAGGATTCTACAGACAGAACAATGTTGAAGCCTAGTCAAGGAGAGGGCTCACAGGAGCTTAACTAAAGTTTGGCCAAGGAGAGTGTTTTTGTCAGTAGCAATTTTAATTTTAACACACATGTGAGTTTAGTATTATTGAATTATAGTAGGAATGAGAACACCATGATCTTTCTAGTTCTTAGGGCTTCTGGTCTTGGGAAGAGGGAAAAGAGATTTGGAGAGAGTCAAAAGATATTAATGCTGTAGAAATAGTAAGATTTCATAAATGATTAGGGATAAAGGAGAGGGATAAATGAAGAATTACTCCAGTTTTCTAGCTTCTGCAAATGATTGGATGGTAGTGGTCATGAGATAGGTAACATTGGCATAGGAGTACATTTGGAAATAAGATGATGACTCTACTATCAGACATGTCAAGTTTAAGCACCCAAAAGACACCAATTCAAGATGATAAGTAATCAGTCAGTTTTTGAATTTAAAGCTCAGGAGAGAGGACTGGGCTGCAGTTATAGGTTTGGGAGTCACTAGTATATAGAATGTAATTATAAGCCTCAGAGAAAGGGTATACAGTAGCAAAAGAGAAGAGGGTCAAGACAAGAGACCCAAGGAACCCCAACGCAGGGAACAATCCAGCAAAGGAGACTGAGAAGGAGTGGTTAGTGGGGTAAAAGGAACATTGGTGGCAGTGATATCCCAGAATTCAAGAGACGTAACTGTTTCAGAAAAGGAATTTTCAAGTAAGGTGATAACACAAGTAAGGTGTCCACTAGATTTGGCAAAATGGAAGTCTTCAGTGGACTTCACAGAGGTAGTTTCAGTGGCATGATGAAGATGGGTGCTATTTCGGAGTGCACTGAAGAGTGAATGGGATATTAGGAAGATGAGTCAATGAGAATAGATCATTCTTTTTTTAAATAATTGTATTTATTTGATAGAGAGAAAGAGAGAGAGAGAGAGAGAGAGAGAGAGAGAATGGGCGGGGGAGGGGCAGAGAGAGAGG
>NW_024415232.1:0-16374 GCF_014898765.1 Herpailurus yagouaroundi | reverse complement strand
CAACACAGAAGAAAAAAAAACAATAATGAGAGAATATTATGAGCAATTATATGCCAATATAATGGGTAATCTGGAAGAAATGGACAAATTCCTCGAAACATATACACTACCAACAGTGAACAGGAAGAATAGAAAATTTGAACAAACCCATAACCAGTAAGGAAATCAAATTATTAATCAAAACTCTGCCAAAAAACAAGAGTTCAGATGGCTTTCCAAGGGGAGTTCTACCAAACCTTTAAGGAAGAGTTAACACCTATTCTCTTGAAGCTGTTCCAAAAAATAGAAATGGATGAAAAACTTCCAAACTCTTTCTATGAAGGCAGCATTACCTTTACCCCAAAACTAGACAGAGACCCCACTAAAAAGAACTATAGAGAACTATATATGGAGAACTATAGCTCATCATAGACCATGATGAACATGGATGCAAAAATCCTCAACAATATACTAGCCAACCAGCTCCAACAATACATTAAAAATTATTCACCACGACCAAGTGGGATTTATACCTGGGATGCAGGGCTGGTTCAATGACCACAAAACAATTAACTTGATGCATCACATCAATAAAAGAAAGGACAAGAACCATATGATCCTCTCAATAGATGCAGAGAAAGCATTTGACAAAATACAGCCTCCTTTCTTGTTTTTTTCCCTACATTCCACATATGAATAGTCATACGATATTTGTCTTTCTCTGACTTATTTCACTTAGCAGAATACACTAGCTCCATCCACATTGTTGCAAAATGCAAGATTTCATTATTTTTTATGTCTGAGTAATATTTACACACACACACACACACACACACACACACACACACACACCACATCTTCTTTATCCATTCATCAGTCAATGTACACTTGAGCTCTTTCCATAATTTGGCTATTATTGATAATGCTGCTATAAACATTGGGGTGCATGTTCCCCCCCAAATCTGTATTTTTTGTGTCCTTTGGGTAAATAATAGTGCAACTGCTGGATCACAGGGTAGTTCTGTTTTTAACTTTTTAAGAAACCTCCATGCTGCTTTCCACCGTGGCCACACCAATTTGCATTCCCAGCAACAGTGTAAGAGGATTCCCCTTTCTCAACATCCTTTTCAACATCTGTTGTTTCCCGTGTTGTTAATTTTAGCCATTCTGATAGGTGTGAGGTGGTATCTCATCGTGGTTTTGACTTGTATTTCCCTGATGATGAGTGATGTTGAGCATCTTTACATGTGTCTCGTAGCCATCTGTATGTCTTCCTTGGAAAAGTGTTCATGTCTTCTGCCCATTTCTTAACTGGATTATTTATTTTTTAGGTGTTCCGTTTTATAAGTTCTTTATAGATTTTGGACACTAGCCTTTTATTAGATATGTCATTCGAAAATACCTTCTCTCATTCTGTAGGTTGCCTGTTAGTTTTGTTGATTGTTTCCTTCACCTCAGAAGCTTTTTATGTTGATGAGGTGCCAATAGTTCATTTTTGATTTCGTTTCCCTTGCTTCTGGCAACTTGTCTAGTAAGAAGTTGCCATGGCCAAGGTCAATAAGGTGGCTGCCTGTGTTGTTCTTTAGGATTTTAAGGATTTTGGTTTTACATTTAGGTCATTCATCCATTTTGAATTCATTTTTGTGTATGGTATAAGAAAGTGTTTCAGTTTCATTCTTCATACTGATTCCACTTTTCCCAACATCATCTGTTGAAGAAGCTTTTTCCCATTGGATATTCTTTCCTGCTTTGACCAAGACTAGTGACCATACAGTTGTGGGTCCATTTCTGGGTTTTCTAATCTTTTCCGTTGGTCTATGAGTCTATTTTTATGCCAGTACCATACTGTCTTGATCACTACAACTTTGTAATGTAACTTTAAGTATGGAATTGTGGTGTCTCCAGCTTTGCTTTTCTTTTTCAAGATTGCTTTGGCTATTCCGAGTCTTTAATGGTTCCATAGCAATTTTTGGATTGTTTGTTCAAGCTCTGTGAAGAATTGTGTTATTTTGATAGGGATTTCATTAAATGTGTAGATTGCTTTGGTGTTATTTTGATAGGAATTTCGTTAAATGTGTAGATTGCTTTTCTATTTTTTCCTGTTTTAGTTTTGAAATTTTAACAATGTTTCTTCTTCCAATCCAAGAGCATGGAATTTTTACCATTTTTCGTGTCCTCTTCAACTTGTTTCATAAATGTTCTATAGTTTTCAGAGTATAGTTTTTTATTTCTTTGGTAAGGCTTAGTCCTAGGTATCTTATGGTTTTTTGTGCAATTGTAAATGGGTAAATTCCTTGATATCTCTTTCTGCTGCTTCATTTTTGATGTACAGAAATGCAACAGATTTCAGTACGTTGATTTCATATCCTGCAACTTTGCTGAATTCATGCATTAGTTCTATCAATTTTTGGTGGAGTATTTCAGGTTTTCTAAAGTACCATGTCATCTGCAAATAGTGAAATTTGGACTTCTTCCTTGCTTATTTAGATGTCTTTTATTTATATTTGTTGTCTGATCAGTGAGGCTAAGACTTCCAGTACTATGTTAAATAGTAATGACGAGAAAGGAAATCCCTGTAACGTTCTTAACCATAGAGGAAAATTTAAAAGTTTCCTCCATTGAGCATGATTATAGTTGTGGGATTTAGTATATGGCCTTTATGATATTGAAGCATGTTTCCTCTATCTCTACTTTGTTGAGTGTTTCTATCAAGAATGGATGCTATATTTTGTCAAGTGGTTTTTCTGAGTCTGTTGAGAGGATCATATATTTCTTATCCTTTATTTTATTAGTGTGGTGTACCATGTTGATTGATATGTGAATGTTGAACCACCCCTGCAGCCCAGGAATAAATCCCAATTGATTGTGGTGAAACTTCCTTTAATGTACTGTTGGATTCGATTTGCTAGTATACTGTTGAGAATATTTTTGTATCTATGTTAATCAGGGTTACTGGCCTGTAATTCTCTGTCTAGTGGGGCCTTTGGTTTTGGAATGAAGGTAATACTGGCCTCGTTGAATGAATTTGGAAGTTTTCCTTCCATTTCTATTTTTTTGTAATAGTTTGAGAAGAATAAGTATTAACTCCTCTTTAAAATTCCTCTGTGAAACCATCTGGCCCTTGACTTGGTTTTCTTGGGAGATTTTTTTTTTTCAAAAACAGACATTGATTAGTTAGGGAGGCAAAATTAAGTTTACCTGTATAAATAAAATAAGGGAAAGAATCCCAGCTATCTAGTTGGTGGTTAAGTTGATGTTGGAAGATTTTGTGAAGATGGAAACCACCATCTGAAACATTGACAATGATCTCAATGACAGACTTGTTGACTCATAAAGACATTGTTCATGATGAATAACACATTTCTGTCTATAAGCTGTGCATATTCTCCATACACTTTAGTGAGATAGGACTTAAGTGGGATGGAGCAAACTGTGGTCTTCCTTAGACCCTGAGTATCAAACAAAGTCACTCGAACCAACATAGCAAATACTTCATATTTTGGCATTATGTCTCCTCAAAACATGATCACCATCAACCTCAATTGAGTCTGATCAGACAATGAGCCACATCCCAGGTGAGAAGCTGCATCTCTGAAGAAACACCTCAATATCACATGGTATGTTATTAGACTTTAAATGGGTTCATGTGATTTTTAGACTTCATCATTCCCCATGTATCTGAACTGGAAATGGAGGTCATCAATAAAGACGTGGCAGCTACTTCAGAGATAGAATTCAACCTCATTAGGCAGTACTGTGGGGATCCCAAAGGTCTTGGCATCAGATTGAACTGTAACTAGCATGCCTGGCCTCATCTTGATCCTCCAGATGAACTGGGAAAGTGCATAAGAAAGAAGTGGCTCTCCTTTCCTGTGGGGTTTCTACATCAAAAGTTCTTATATATGATATTCTGTGAATCTGTACTCTCTGATCCTATTATCCCCTCATGTGAGTAGGACAGGAAAAAAGAAACTGCAAAACAGTCAGAAAACAACTAATCATGGTAAAAGTGTGTCTTCACATATCAATAACCATTTTCAATGTAAATGGATATCTAAAGACATAGAGTGGCTGAATAGATAGGAAAAAAACAACAATGTTGGGAGATTTTTGATTGCTGATTCAATTTCTTTGCCAGTTATGAATCTGTTCAAATTTTCTATTTTTTCCTGTTTTAGTTTTGGTAATTTGTTTCTAGGAATTTGTCCGTTTTTTCCAGACTGCCCATTTTGTTGGCATATAATTTTTCCTAGCATTCTTTTATAATTGCTAGAATTTCTGGGGTGGGTTGTGATCTCCCCTCTATCATTCATGATTTTATTTACTTGGGTCCTTTCTCTTTTCTTTTCAAGAAGCCTGGCTAGGAGTGTGTCAATTTTATTAATTCTTTCAAAAAACCAGCTCTTAGTTTCATTCATCTGTTCTACTGTGTTTTTTCTATATCATTTATTTATGCTCTAATCTATATTATTTCACTTCTGCTGGCTTTAGATTTTATTTGCTGTCCCTTTTCTAGCTCCTTTAGGTGTAAGGTTAGGTTGTGTATTTGATGTTTTTCTTGCTTCTTGTGGGAAACCTGTATTATGATATACTTCCCTCTTAGGAAGATCTTTGCTGTATCCCAAAGGTTTTGGACTGTCATGTTTTCATTTTAATTTGTTTTCATGTATTTTTAAATATCTATTAATTCTTTAGGAGGTTGTTCTTTAACCTACATGTATTTGTGGTCTTTCCAATTTTTTTTTCTTGTTGATTTCAACAAGTTTTATAGTGTTATGGTCTGAAATATGGACGATATTATCTTAATCATTTTGTATTTGTTGAGGACTGATTTGTGACCCAGTATATGATCTAGCCTGGAGAATGTTCCATTGGCACTTGAGAGGAATGTGTATTCTGCTTCTTTAGGATGAAAAGTTCTGAATATATCTGTTAAGTCAATCTGGTTCAGTGTGTCATTGAAAGCCAATGTTTCCTCTTGATTTTCTGCTTTGATGATCTGTCTATTGCTGTAAGTGGGGTGTTAAAGTCCTCTACTGTTATTCTGTTATTATCAATGAGTTTCTTTATGTTTGTTATTAATTGATTCATACATTTGGGTCCTTCCAATTTGGGGGCATAAATGCCTAAAATTGTTAGATATTCTTGATCTAACCCTTAATTATAATATAGTGCTTTTCTTCATGTCTTATTACAGTCTTTGGTTTAAAATCGAGTTTGTCTGATATAAGTATGGTTACTCTGGCTTTCTTTTGGTGTCCATTAGCATGATAGATGGTTCTCCATCCCCTCACTTTCAATCTGCAGATGCCTTTAGGTATCAAATAGTCTCTTTAAGGCAGCATATAAATGGGTCTTTTTTTATTCATTCTGATACCCTATGTCTTTTGATTGGAGCATTAGTCTACTTACATTCAAAGTGATTATTGATAGCTATGAACTTAGTGCCCTTGTGTTACCTGTAAAGTTGGTGTTTCTGGTGATGTTTTCTGTTCCTGTTTAGTCTTTATTTGCTTTTGGTAATTTTCCTCCTCTCAGAGTCCCCTTTAATATTTCTTGCAGGGCTGGCTTATTGGTCATGACCTCTTTTAGTTTTTATTTGTCTGAGAAATTCTTTTTTTTATTTTTTTTAATGTTTATTTATTTTTGACAGAAACAGAGACAGAATGTGAGTGGGTTAGGGGCAGAGAGAGAGGGAGACACAGAAGAAGAAGCAGGCTCCAGGCTCTGAGCTGTCAGCACAGAGCCCGAAACGGGGCTCGAACTCACGAGCTGTGAGATCATGACCTGAGCCGAAGTCGGACGCTCAACCGACTGAGCCACCCAGGCGCCCCTGTCTGAGAAATTCTTTATCTCTCCTTCTATTCTGAATGACAGTCTTGCTGGATAAAGTATTCTTGGCTGAATATTTTTCCCTTTCAGCACATTGAATATGTCACGGCACTGCCTTTGGCCTACCAAATTTCTGTGGACAGATCTGCTTTGATCCATATCTCTCTTCCCTTGTAGGTTAAGGGCTTTCTTTCTCTTACTGCTTTCAGGATTCTTTCTTTGTCTGTATTTTGTGAATTTGACTATGATGTGTCTTGGTGATGGCTGACTTTTGTTATGTTTAATAGATTCTTGAATTTTGATGTCTGTTTCCTTCCCCAGATTAGGAAAGTTTTGAGTTGTAATTTGTTCAAATAAACCTTCTGCTCCCTTTTCCCTCTCTTCTTCTGGGACTCCTATGATATGAATGCTATAACGCTTTAAGAAGTCACTGAATTTCTAAGTCTACATTCGTGATCTAAGAACTTCCTTTCCCTCTTTTTTTTCAGTGTCATTATTTTCCATAATTTTATCTTCTCTATCACTGATTCATTCCTCTGCTCTGTCCTTGCTCATTGTCATTGCATCTATTTGGTTTTAAATCTTGGTTTTAGCATTTTTTTTATTTCAGCCTGACTAGTTTTTAGTTCTTTCATCTCTCTATGGTAAGAGATTCTCTAGTGTGTTCTATGCTTTTCTCAAGCCCAGCTAATATCCTTATGATTAGTGTTTTAAGTCCTGGTTTTGACATCTTACTTGTGTCTGTATTGATTAAAACCCTGGATATGACTTCTTTCTGTTCCTTCTTTTGGAGTTAATTCCTCTGTCTTGTCATTCTGTCTAGGTCACTGCTTGTGTGTGTGTGTGTGACTGTAAGGAAATCCTGTTGCATTCCTGCTCCTGAGAGTAATGGCTATATTAATAAGAGTTCAAAAAAAAAAAAAAAAAAGAAACTGTATCCTATTTCCACTAGAGGTGAAGCTTTGTAGCACTCTATGATCAGTAGATTTTGTGTACACGAGGTGTTTGTGCTGTTCTTCTGGTGGTGGGGCCTGCTGCACTGATTCTTAGGCAGACTTGCCCTAGTGGAGATGCAGGGTGCAGGGGGTGGAGCTCGGTTTAAGCAGCTCTGGCCTCCACTGGGTAGTGCTGTGTTGCTTACTGAACTTGGTCAGGGCTGATGGGAGATAAGGGGGGGATGGTATCACCCTGCTCTCTCATCCCCAGAGCAGGGAGTTTGCACCATCCACTCTTCATTAAGCCCATACAGAAGAGCAAACAATCACCTCTCTCTTGTTCTGGCTTCTGCCAGATCCCTGGCTTCACCCTGCTTGCATCTGAGCTGTCTGCCTGCCAGGTGGTACAGTACTCTGATGTTTTATCTCAGGCATGTCACTGGAGTTCAATACTTAGAGATCTGTATGGTTAGACCACCACTGATCTGAGCGAGGGTCTTGCTCAACTGTGGCTGGTGTCAGTTTGTTCCAGAAATCAGATGTTCAATCATACAGTACTTTGGAATTTAGAGTAAAGTGCAGCAAAAAGTTGGTACCAAGGTTTGCTGCCCTTGGCTGGTGTCTTTTTTCCTATGTAAGGCAACAGGGAATACTGGCGCTGCCAGTTCTTTTGTCCCTGGAGAGGCTGTGCCGCCAATCCCAAATGCACTCCGAGCAGGGAAACTGTTTCTCCCTGTGTAACCCAGGGGGATCCTCAGACCATGTTGCCTGCTCCTGGGTCTCTGCCTTCCTTCCCCATTGGAGCACCCCAAAGCCCATCAGGCATGACACTGGTGATGGCATGGACCTCCAAAACTTGAGACTACACTCCAGTACTTATAAAAAACCTTGCAGTAAATAGTTTTGGGGAAGAGACTTTCTTGTGCAATCCCCTGTATGGTCTTTCACTCTTTCAATCTCTCTCGCTCTCCATGATCAGGGCTCCCTCCCCTTCACAGCACTGGCAGTTCTTTTCTCCTCCAAATCAACTCTCTGCAGCTCCTACCTTGCACAATGTGGCTGTTTTTCTAACTCTAGTTGTGCAGTTTTGCTCTCTCAGTCCTCAGGTCAATTTCTTGGGTGCTCAAAATGATTTTATATTTAGCTGTTCAAGGGACAAGGCAATTATAGGGTCCCCTTAGTCCTCTGCCATCTTAACTCCTACCCCCTCAAAATTTTTTTATCTTAGTTTACATTCTTATCACCTCTTCCTCCAGAGCCTAGCCTTTGTGAAGTGTTATTGGAACTTTTGATCTTAGACAATACTTTAAAATTGTTTATGTGTTATCTTTTGCTATCTTTTTGTTTCTTTGATTTTATACAGGAAAGATTCCATGTCTATCTAAGTTATAAGGGACATATGCTAACTCCTGTCCTAGAGTATGGAATGGATTATGGAACTTTGGGTTGCAAACAAATCAGGAGAAAAAAACCCTTAATTTTTACCTTCTCATTGTGCACTTCAAAGGTAATAAATATTTGCAATTTGGTCCTCTTGAATATTGAAAACTAAATTCTTATACTTAGTAGTATTTTAAGGGTATTTAGTTTTTATTCCAATGATTGAGATTTTAAATTGTTCCAGCTCATACTACCCGTTAACAACTGGTTTAATCATAAAATTGAGAATAGGTGACTCCCATGCCCATATCCCAATGTTCCACACGAGTTATGAATAGTTTTTTTAAGATGAGTAGAAAATTAGGGATCAAGAGGTTAAATGACTAAGTCAAAGACAATCACTGGATTGGTAGACTATGGACTATGCTATAGATTTTATAAGAATCTTAGAGAACAAACACCTGAAGATAACACAGCATCGTATGTTAATTGTACTGCAATTTAAAAAAAGAAAAAATCTTAAAGAACATAGAGATCTTCTAGTTTAACTTCCTCATTTTATAGAGAAATAACTGAGGCACAGAGAGTATGTGACTTGATTAGGGTTACCTAGCAAAATTATGACAGCAATGCAACCAGAATCCAGGCTTCCTTATTCCCCATCAAAATCTCTTTTCTTTGGAACAGTGGTTCCAAAATTCCAGTGTGCATCAAAATCACTTTGGGAGGTTATTAGAATGCAGATTCCTAAGCTCTACATCAAAGATTCTGAATGAGAAGTTTCAGATGGAGTGCAATAATCTAGCAACTCCCCCGAAGTGATTCTGAGACAGATGAATCATGGAAAACAGGACCTTAGGGGTCATTTGGTTGTTCAACCTACCATATTGCAGAGTAAGTTCTCCAACATCCCTGGCAGGAAATTTCCACATCTCTGCCACATTTTTCACCCTCCAGTGAGTATTACTGAATTATGGATGGGACCCATGATTCTCAATTTTATGTTTCTCCCTATATATATAATGTTCCTAAGCTATGGTTCCAAATGTGTGGAAGTCCATTCCTTTTCTGCCTTAAAGATGAGAAAATATTTCTTTATAATTAATTAATTAAGTGTGATGCTCTTAGTGAGATTCTATGTTACTAGAATAATAAAAGAGCTTCTGAACAATATACCTGAACTGCCAATACTCATTGACATGGGAATGAAACAGGAAAACATCTTTTTTAAGCACATAGGCACTGTAGAGTCTTTTGCTTATCTGGTAGTGATCACAGTCATGTGGCATCAGAAACTGCTGGAGCTGTGATTACCACATGAAAGTCAAACACCTTTCAAGTGTTTTTTCCTTCTACAATGTGCAAAAGTTTTCAGGAGAAGCAGAAATCAGCCATAAGGAACACGACCAACTAACTGCCAAAGAAAAATCCACTTAGCATGCGGTTTTTCTGAATTTAGTCACTGTGTTCCAATGTCAACATCTCATTATGGAAATAGCTCCTGAAATGAGAAAGCCACTTGAATTTTTTTTCCTGAAATAATAATTCATAAATACCTTGATAAAAATTAAGGAATCAGAAACCACATGGTGGAAGTAGCTTAAAGTTGTTATTAACATCTTTTGCCAGAAGGATGCCTTTTCTAGCTGTTGTTCCTGGGGAATAATGGAAAATGAGTGTGTGTGTGTGTGTGTGTGTGTGCGTGCGCACGTGTCTGTATGTATGCATATACATAAACTTTCTTG
This sequence comes from Herpailurus yagouaroundi, assembly GCF_014898765.1. NCBI lineage: Eukaryota > Metazoa > Chordata > Mammalia > Carnivora > Felidae > Herpailurus > Herpailurus yagouaroundi. Next base: position 6,503 of record NW_024415232.1, on the reverse strand, counting down.
AGTAAATAAGAATAAATACACCAGATAAACTTCTCCAAGATTTTATTTTATTTAAAAAATTTAATGGTTATTTATTTTTGGGAGAGAGAGAGAGGGAGGGAGGGAGGGAGAGAGAGAGAGAGAGAGAGAGAATGAGTGGGGGATGGGCAGAGAGAGAGGGAGACACAGAATCCGAAGCAGGCTCCAGGCTCTGAGCTGTCTGCACAGAGCCTGACGTGGGGCTCAAACTCATAAACCATGAGATCATGACCTGAACTGTAGTCGGACACTCAACCGACTGAGCCACCCAGGTGCCCTGCAGACAAACTGTTCTAAAGGCAGCAAGATAAGCATCAAAATGGGGAAAAGAGGAAAATAATGAAGCTTTGCCATATATATGTAAACGATATATTTATATTTAAATATACATATATACAAATGTAAATAAGTAAATGCTACGGCTGTTATTGTGGCCAATTATACAACATACCTTCTTTCTTTAAAAGCTATTACTGAAAACTATGTTTAGTTCAAAAAGATACAATTTTCTATAATATCTTTTGTATCAATTGATGACTAAAAGCATTTGAGTTAGTAAAGTTGGGTAATGGGGAGAAGGGTAAAACTTTCAACCACATACCATGATTCTCACAGGAGTAGCAGCTATACCTTTACCAATTGAAAGAGTCCTCATTAAAATCCCCATTTTGGGGGCGCCTGGGTGGCGCAGTCGGTAAGGCGTCCGACTTCAGCCAGGTCACGATCTCGCGGTCCGTGAGTTCGAGCCCTGCGTCGGGCTCTGGGCTGATGGCTCAGAGCCTGGAGCCTGTTTCCGATTCTGTGTCTCCCTCTCTCTGCCCCTCCCCTGTTCATGCTCTGTCTCTCTCTGTCCCAAAAATAAATAAAAAACGTTGAAAAAAAAATTAAAAAAAAAATCCCCATTTTGGCCCCAAATAGAAAGCCCCCGATTATTATCAGGGGGAAATTTGTCAGCCAGACAGTCACCTCTCTCTTCGATTAGGAGACACCTATCAATGAGGTTTTGACTCTAATATTTGAGTTTACTGCCTTACTTTACTTTCACTGCCTTAAAAGCTCTAACAAAGAGCTGAAACTTCTCTCTCAGCTATTTGAAGGAGTACTTGAAGAGAATGGGGTTAGAGGCCCATAGGTTGTAGCCAAAGAGCTAAGGATAATTCATGAGAACCCAAGAACTATCCAAGAGTTGTTTCCATTATTTAGCTAACCCTCACCCCAGGAGAATATAAGATTTTCTCAACAGTTATTTTCTTTTAAAAAAAATTTTTTTAATGTTTGTTTATTTTTGAGACAGAGAGAGACAGAGCATGAATGGGGGAGGGACAGAGAGAGAGGGAGACACAGAATCGGAAGCAGGCTACAGGCTCTGAGCCATCAGCCCAGAGCCCGATGTGGGGCTCGAACTCACAGACCACAAGATTGTGACCTGAGCTGAAGTTGGACGCTTAACCGACTGAGCCACCCAGGCGCCCCTCAACAGTTATTTTCAAGGTTTAGCCAGCTACTCCTTAGGAGTCTCTCTGATAGTAGGATCAACTTCTAGTGCCAACATATGAAATCATATTTTAAAAGAACATGATTATCTTTATTGATATCAATTTCAAATATACCTTTAGTCTATAACAATTCTGGGAGGTAATGAGTTTCATAAGTTTGCCAACCCCTGTGCAAGGCAGGGCTTCGTTTAATTGTCTTAAACTCAGTATTATTTTTTAAGTTTCAGAGAGCTTTCTAGTCCTTGTATATTGGAATTGGGTAAACAACACAAAGCTAACAATTTATATAGTCTACATGTGTTTATAAACTTTGAGTATGGGTCAAAGCCTCAGTCCCTCAAAGGTAAGTGGTCTGTGAAAACAGCAGCATCTGAGATAAAGCTTAGGAGGAAGGTTCTGCCTGGGGCTTGGTCACATACAGTGTAAAAGCAGGGAGTGGGTGGAAGCTGAAGACAAAGGACAGGTGCTCAATTGCTGATCAGGGAGAATAGAGTTCTCATACTAGAGACTGGGTAGCTGGGTGATGACATTTTCACCCTACTGGGCATGCGCATATGCATCTACAAGTGCCACAACAATCCACCCCAGTAACCTAAGCAGGTCCATATAGTGGAGAATGGAGCCATTACACTAAGCACCGCCCAACTGGCCTAACCTCGCTCTTCAGGAACACAAGTCTCTCCACCTGCTTTGGTTATGGACTATAAAGCACTTCACAGTTTGACTTCTAGGGGAAAACGAACTAATTTCAACCATATTTCAGTCTGCTTGTGGTCCATCTATTAAATTTTCTTTTTTTCATTTCTTTTCTTTTTTTGAAAACAGAACAGAAAAAGTTATTATTATTTTCCATTTTTATTAAGCCGTTTTCTTTAACTTTTTCTACTATATTTTTTATTTTTGTGTAAATTTTTTCAAATTCTATTTTAATTCCATCGTTTCATTTTATTCTACTTCAGTGTATTCATTTTTTCAATTTTTCAAGTGATTTCCTTTTTTTTCTTTCTTTCCCCTTTTTTCTCTAATTTATCAGCCCCTCTCAACACCCAGACCAAAACAAACCTAGGATCTAGCATCATTTATATGATATTGTGTGTGTGTGTGTGTGTGTGTGTGTGTGTTGTTTTTAATTTTTTAATTTTAATTTTTTTACCTCATTAATTCCTCTTCTCCCTTCAAAATAACAAAATGAAGGAATTCACCCCAAAAGAAAGAGCATGAAGAAACAACAGCCAGGGACTTAATCAACATAGATACAAGCAAGATATCTGAACCAAAATTTAGAATCACGATAATAAGAATACTAGCTGGAGTCAAAAATAGATTAGAATCCCTTTCTGCAGAAATACAAGAAGTAAAAGCTAGTTAGGATGAAATAAAAAATGTTATAACTGAGCTGCAATCTTGAACGGATGCCATGGTGGCAAGGATGGAATAGGCAGAGCAGCGAATCAGCAATATAGAGGACAAACTTATGGAGAACAATGAAGCAGATAAAAAGATTGACACTAAGGCAAAAGACCACGATTTAAGAATTAGAGAAATCAGTGACTCATTAAAAAGGAATAACATCAGAATCATAGGGGTCCCAGAAGAGGAAGAGAGAGAAATAGGGGAAGAAGGGTTATATGAGCAACTCATAGCGGAAAAGTTGCCTAACCTGGGGAAAGACACAGACATCCAAATCTAGGAGCACCGAGGTCTCCAGCAGATTCAACAAAAACTGACCATCAACAACACATATCATAGTCAAATTCACAAAACACTCAGGCAAGGAAAGAATCATGAAAGCAAAGGAAAAAAAAGTCCTTAACTTATAAAGGAAGACAGATCAGGTTTGCAGCAGATCTATCCACAGAAACTTGGCAGGCCAGAAATGAGTAATAAGATAGATTCAGTGTGCTGAATCAGAAAAATATGAAGCCACAAGTTCTTTCTCCAGCAAGGCTGTCATTCAAAATAGAAGGAGAGATTAAAAGTTTCCCAGACAAACAAACATTAAAGGAGTTCATGAACACTAAACTAGCCCTGCAAGAAAATTTAAAGGGGACTGTCTGAGAGAAAAGTTGAAAAAAGAAACAAATAAACACCAAAAGAAACAAAGACTAGAAAGGACCAGAAAACACCAGCAGAAACTCCAACTCTACAAACAACATAATGGCAATAAATTCAAATCGTTCGGTGCTCACTCTAAAAACCAATGGACTAAATGCTCTAATCAAAAGACACAGGGTAATAGAATGGATAGGAAAACAAAATCCATGGGTATGGTGTTTAAAAGACACCCACTTTAGACCTAAAGACACCTTCAGATTGTAAGTAAGGGGATGGAGAACCATCTATGATGTTAATGATCAACAAAAGAAAGCTGGAGTAACCACACTTATATCAGACAATCTAGACTTTAAAATAAAGACTGTATCAAGAGATGAAGAAGGACATTATATAATAATCAAGGGGTCTATCCACCAAGAAGACCTAATAATTACAAACGTTTATGCTCCAAATGTGGAGACACCCAAATATATAAGTCAATTAATCACAAACATAAACTCATTGATAAGAATTCCGTAATAGTAGGGGACTTCAACACCCCACTCACAGAAACGGACAGATCATCGAATCAGAAAATCAACAAGGAAACAATGTCTTTGAATGACACACTGGACCAGATGGACTTAGTAGATACATAGTTCATCCTAAAGCAGCGGAATATACGTTATTCTCCAGTGCACATGGAATGTTCTCCAAAATAGACCACACGGGACACAAATAAGCCCTGAACAAGTACAAAAACATTGAGATCATATTGTGCATATTTTCGGACCACAATGCTATAAAATTTGAAATTAACCACAAGAAAACATTTGGAAAGGTAACAAATACTTGGACTCTAAAACACATCCTACTAAAGAATTAATCTGCTAACCAGGAAGTTAAAGAGGAAATTAAAAAGTACATGGAAACCAATGAAAATGATAACACAATAACCCAAAACCTCTGGGATGCATCAAAGGCGGTCATAAGAGGTACATATATAGCAATACAGGCCTTCCTAAAGAAGGAAGAAAGGTCTCAGATACACAACCTAACCTTATACATTAAGACCTGGAAAAAGAACAGCAAATAAACCCCCAAATCAGGGGAAGACAGGAAATAATAATGATTAGAACTGAAATAAATGCTATCCAAACCAAAAAAACAATACAACAGATCAATGAAAACAGAAGCTGGTTCTCTGAAATAATTAACAAAGTTGATAAACCACTAGCCATTTTGATCAATAAGAAAAAGGAAAGGACCCAAATAAATAAAATAAAGAATGAAAGAGGAGAGATCACAACCAACACAGCAGGAAAAAAAAAACACATTAATAAAAGAATATTATTAGCAATTGTATGCCAATAAAATAGGCAACTGGAGGAAATGCACAAATTTCTAGAAACATATACACTACCAAAACTAAAACAGGAAGAAATACAAAATTTGAACACACCCATATCCAGTAAAGAAACTGAATTGGCAATCAAAAATCTCCAAAAAAACAAGAGTCCAGGGCCAGATGGCTTTCAAGGGGAATTCTCTCGTCACTTTAATTCATTCAACATAGTATTGGAAGTCTTAGCCTCTGCATTCAGAGAACAAAAAGAAATAAAAGGCATCCAAATCGGCCAGGAGGAGGTCAAATTTTCACTCTTCTCAGATGTTATGATGGTCTATATGGAAAACCCAAAAGTTTCAACCCAAAAACTGCTAAAACTGATCCATGTTTTCAGCAATTTCACAGGATATAAAATCAACGTACAGAAATCGTTTTCATTCCTATACACCAACAATGAAGCAACAGAAACAGAAATAAAAGAATCAATCCCCTTTACAGTTGCACAAAAAACCATAAAGTATGTAGGAATAAGCCTAGAGGTGAAAAATCTATACACTGAAAACTATAGAAAGCCCATGAAAGAAACTGAAGAAGAAACACACACAAAAAAAAGGCAAAAAGATTCCATGCTCCTGGATAGGAAGAACAAATATTGTTAAAATGTCAATACTACCCAAAGCAATCTACATATTCTTTTTTATTATTATTTTTTTATTTTTTTCAATATATGAAATTTATTGTCAAATTGGTTTCCATACAACACCCAGTGCTCATCCCAAAAGGTGCCCTGCTCAATACACATCACCCAGCCCCCATCAAACCTCAATTTGTTCTCAGTTTTTAATAGTCTCTTATGCTTTGGCTCTCTCCCACTCTAAACTCTTTTTTTTTTCTTCCCCTCCCCCATGGGTTTCTGTTAAGTTTCTCAGGATCCACATAAGAGTGAAAACATATGGTATCTGTCTTTCCCTGTATGGCTTATTTCACTTAGCATCACACACTCCAGTTCCATCCACGTTGCTACAAAGGGCCATATTTCATTCTTTCTCATTGCCATGTAGTACTCCATTGTGTATATAAGCCACAATTTCCTTATCCATTCATCACCTGATGGACATTTAGGCTCTTTCCACAATTTGGCTATTGTTGAGAGTGCTGCTACAAACATTGGGGTACAAGTGCCCCTATGCCTCAGTACTCCTGTATCCCTTGGATAAATTCCTAGCAGTGCTATTGCTGGGTCATAGTGTAGGTCTATTTTTAATTTTCTGAGGAACCTCCACACTGTTTTCCAGAGTGGCTGCACCAGTTTGCATTCCCACCAACAGTGCAAGACGGTTCCCGTTTCTCCACATCCTCTCCAGCATCTATAGTCTCCTGATTTGTTTATTTTGGCCACTCTGACTGGCATGAGGTGATATCTGAGTGTGGTTTTGATTTGTATTTCCCTGATGAGGAGTGTCGTTGAGCATCTTTTCATGTGCCTGTTGGCCATCCGATGTCTTCTTTAGAGAAGTGTCTATTCATGTTTTCTGCCCATTTCTTCACTGGGTTATTTGTTTTTCGGGTGTGGAGTTTGGTGAGCTCTTTATAGATTTTGGATACTA
>NW_024415231.1:0-2274 GCF_014898765.1 Herpailurus yagouaroundi | reverse complement strand
GGCACAGAGAACTCCCTTCAGACGTAACTTGAATCGATCTTCTGCACCACATATCATAGTGAAACTGGCAAAATACAAGGATAAAGAGAAAATTCTGAAAGCAGCAAGGGGTAAACGTGCCCTCACATATAAAGGGAGACCTATAAGACTCGTGACTGATCTCTCTTTTGAAACTTGGCAGGCCAGAAAGAGTTGGCACGAGATTTTCAGTGTGCTAGACAGAAAAAATATGCAGCCGAGAATCCTTTATCCAGCAAGCCTGTCATTTAGAATAGAAGGAGAGATAAAGGTCTTCCCAAACAAACAAAAACTGAAGGAATTTGTCACCACTAAACCAGCCCTACAAGAGATCCTAAAGGGGACCCTGTGAGACAAAGTACCAGAGACATCACTACAAGCATAAAACATAGACATCACAATGACTCTAAACCCATATCTTTCTATAATAACACTGAATGTAAATGGATTAAATGCGCCAACCAAAAGACATAGGGTATCAGAATGGATAAAAAAACAAGACCCATCTATTTGCTGTCTACAAGAGACTCATTTTAGACCTGAGGACACCTTTAGATTGAGAGTGAGGGGATGGAGAACTATTTATCATGCTACTGGAAGCCAAAAGAAAGCTGGAGTAGCCATACTTATATCAGACAAACTAGACTTTAAATTAAAGGCTGTAACAAGAGATGAAGAAGGACATTATATAATAGTGACAGGGTCTATCCATCAGGAAGAGCTAACAATTATAAATGTCTATGCGCCGAATACCGGAGCGCCCAAATATATAAAACAATTACTCATAAACACAAGCAACCTTATTGATAAGAATGTGGTCATTGCAGGGGACTTTAACACCCCACTTACAGAAATGGATAGATCATCTAGACACACGGTCAATAAAGAAACAAGGGCCCTGAATGAGACATTGGATCAGATGGACTTGACAGATATATTTAGAACTCTGCATCCCAAAGCAACAGAATATACTTTCTTCTCGAGTGCACATGGAACATTCTCCAAGATAGATCATATACTGGGTCACAAAACAGCCCTTCATAAGTTTACAAGAATTGAAATCATACCATGCATACTTTCAGACCACAATGCTATGAAGCTTGAAATCAACCACAGAAAAAAGTCTGGAAAACCTCCCAAAGCATGGAGGTTAAAGAACACCCTACTAACGAATGAGTGGGTCAACCAGGCAATTCGAGAAGAAATTAAAAAATATATGGAAACAAACGAAAATGAAAATACAACAATCCAAACGCTTTGGGACACAGCGAAGGCAGTCCTGAGAGGAAAATACATTGCAATCCAGGCCTATCTCAAGAAACAAGGAAAAGCCCAAACACAAAATCTAACAGCACACCTAAAGGAAATAGAAGCAGAACAGCAAAGGCAGCCTAAACCCAGCAGAAGAAGAGAAATAATAAAGATCAGAGCAGAAATAAACAATATAGAATCTAAAAAAACTGTAGAGCAGATCAACGAAACCAAGAGTTGGTTTTTTGAAAAAATAAACAAAATTGACAAACCTCTAGCCAGGCTTCTCAAAAAGAAATGGGAGATGACCCAAATAGATAAAATCATGAATGAAAATGGAATTATTACAACCAATCCCTCAGAGATACAAACAATTATCAGGGAATATTATGAAAAATTATATGGCAACAAATTGGACAACCTGGAAGAAATGGACAAATTCCTGAACACCCACACTCTTCCAAAACTCAATCAGGAGGAAATAGAAAGCTTGAACAGACCCATCACCAGCGAAGAAATTGAATCGGTTATCAAAAATCTCCCATCAAATAAGAGTCCAGGACCAGATGGCTTCCCAGGGGAGTTCTACCAGACGTTTAAAGCAGAGATAATACCTATCCTTCTCAAGCTATTCCAAGAAATAGAAAGGGAAGGAAAACTTCCAGACTCATTCTATGAAGCCAGTATTACTCTGATTCCTAAACCAGACAGAGACCCAGTAAAAAAAGAGAACTACAGGCCAATATCCCTGATGAATACGGATGCCAAAATTCTCAATAAGATACTAGCAAATCGAATTCAACGGCATATAAAAAGAATTGTTCACCATGATCAAGTGGGATTCATTCCTGGGATGCAGGGCTGGTTCAACATTCGCAAATCAATCAACGTGATACATCACATTAACAAAAAAAAAAAGAGAAAAGCCATATGATCCTGTCAATCGATGCAGAAAAGACCTTTGACAAAATCCAGCACCCTTTCTTAATAAAAACCCTTGAGAAA
>NW_024415230.1:0-11755 GCF_014898765.1 Herpailurus yagouaroundi | reverse complement strand
CTATAGTTTTCAGCATACAGATCCTTTACATCTTTGGTTAGATTTATCCCTAGGTATTTTGTGCTTCTTGGTGCAATTATTAATGGGATCCGTTTCTTTATTTGTCTTTCCGTTGCTTCATTGTTAGTGTATAAGAATGCAACTGATTTCTGTACATTGATTTTGTATCCTGCAACTGTGCTGAATTTATGCATCAGTTCTAGCAGACTTTTGGTGGAGTATATCGGATTTCCATGTATAATATCATGTCATCTGCAAAAAGTGAAACCTTAACTTCCTCTTTGCCAATTTTGATGTCTTTTATTTCCGTTTGTTGTCTGATTGCTGATGCTAGCACTTGCAACACTATGTTAAACAACAGCGGTGAGAGTGGACATCCCGGTCGTTTTCCTGATCTCAGGGAAAAAGCTCTCAGTTTTTCCCCATTGAGGATGATGTTAGGTGTGGGCGCTTCATAAATGGCTTTTATGATCTTTAAGTATGTTCCTTCTATCCCGACTTTCTCGAGGGCTTTTATTAAGAAACGATGCTGAATTTTGTCAAATGCATTTTCTGCATTGATTGACAGGATCATATGGTTCTTCCCTTTTCTTTTATTAATGTGATGCATCACGTTGATTGATTTGCGAAGGTTGAAACAACCCTGCATCCCAGGAATGAATCCCAGTTGATCATGGTGAATAATTCTCTTCATATGCTGTTGAATTCGATTTGCTAGTATCTTATTGAGAATTTTTGCATCCATATTCATGAGGGATATTGGCCTGTAGTTCTGTTTTTTTACTGGGTCTCTGTCTGGTTTAGGAATCAATATCATACTGGCTTCATAGAATGATTCTGGAAGTTTTCCTTCTCTTTCTATTTCTTGGAATAGCGTGAGAAGAATAGGTATTATCTCTGCTTTAAACGTCTGGTAGAACTCCCCTGGGAAGCCATCTGTTCCTGGACTCTTATTTGTTGGAAGATTTTTGATGACTGATTCAATTTCTTCGCTGGTTATGCGCCTGTTCAAGCTTTCTATTTCCTCCTGATTGAGTTTTGGAAGCGTGTGTAAGTTTAGGAATTTGTCCCTTTCTTCCAGGTTGTCCAGTTTGTTTGCATATAATTTTTCATAATATTCCCTGATAATTACTTGTATCTCTGAGGGATTGGTTGTAATAATTCCATTTTCATTCATGATTTTATCTATTTGGGTCATCTCCCTTTTCTTTTTGAGAGGTCTGGCTAGAGGTTTATCAATTTTGTTTATTTTTTCAAAAAACCCATTCTTGGTTTTGTTGATCTGCTCTACAGGTTTTTTTAGATTCTATATTGTTCATTTCTGCTCTGATCTTTATTATTTCTCTTCTTCTGCTGGGTTTGGGCTGTCTTTGTTGTTCTGCTTCTGTTTCCTTTAGGTGTGCTGTTAGATTTTGTATTTGGGATTTTTCTTGTTTCTTGAGATAGGCCTGGATTGCAATGTATTTTCCTCTCAGGACTGCCTTCGCTGCTTCCCAAAGCGTTTGGATTGTTGTATTTTCATTTTCGTTTGTTTCCATATATTTTTTAATTTCTTCTCTAATTGCCTGGTTGACCCATTCATTCTTTAGTAAGGTGTTCTTTAACCTCCAAGCTTTGGGAGGTTTTCCAGACTTTTTCCTGTGGTTGATTTCAAGCTTCACAGCATTGTGGTCTGAAAGTATGCATGGTATAATTTAAATTATTGTATACTTATGAAGGGCTGTTTTGTGACCCAGTATGTGATCTATCTTGGAGAATCTTCCATGTGCACTCAAGAAGAAAGTATATCCTGTTGCTTTGGGATGCAGAGTTCTAAATATATCTGTCAAGTCCATGTGATCCAATGTATCATTCAGGGCCCTTGTTTCTTTATTGACCATGTGTCTAGATGATCTATCCATTTCTGTATGTGGAGTGTTAAAGTCCCCTGCAATTACCACATTCTTATCAATAAGGTTGCTTATGTTTGTCAGTAATTGTTTTATATATTTGGGGGCTCCTGTATTCGGTGCATAGTCATTTATAATTGTTAGCTCTTCCTGATGGATAGACCCTATGATTATTATATAATGCCTTTCTTCATCTCTTGTTCCAGCCTTTAATTTAAAGTCTAGTTTGTCTGATATAACGGTGGCTACTCCAGCTTTCTTTTGACTTCCAGTGGCATGACAAATAGTTCTCCATCCCCTCACTCTCAATCTGAAGGTGTCCTCAGGTCTAAAATGAGTCTCTTGTGGGCAGCAAATAAATGGGTCTTGTTTTCTTGTCCATTCTGATACCCTATGTCTTTTGGTTGACGCATTTAGTCCATTTACATTCAGTGTTATTATAGAAAGATATGGGTTTAGAGTCCTTGTGATGTCTGTAGGTTTTGTGCTTGTCGCAATGTCTCTGTCACTTTGTCCCTTAGGATCTCTTGTAGGGCTGGTTTAGTGCTGACAAATTCCTTCAGTTTTTGTTTGTTTGGGAAGACCTTTGTCTCTCCTTCTATTCTAAATGACAGACTTGCTGCATAAACGATTTTCGGCTGCATATTTTTTCTGTTCATCACATTGAAGGTCTCCTGCCCTTCCTTTCTGGCCTGCCAAGTTTCAGTAGAGAGATCCGTCTCGAGTCTTATTGGTCTCCCTTTATATGTTAGAGCACGTTTATCCCTAGATGCTTTCAGAATTTTCTCTTTATCCTTGTATTTTGTCAATTTCACTATGATATGTTGTGCAGAAGATTGATTCAGTTACATCTGAAAGGAGTTCTCTGTGCCTCTTTGATATCAATGCCCTTTTCCTTCCCCAGATCCAGGAAGTTCTCAGCTATTATTTCTTCAAGTACACTTCCAGGCTCTTTCCCTCTCTCTTCCTCCTCTGGAATAGCAATTATGCGTAGATTATTTCTCTTTAGTGCGTCACTTAGTTCTCTAATTTTCCCCTCATACTCCCAGATTTTTTATCTCTCTTTTTCTCATCTTCTTCTTTTGCCATAATTTTATCTTCTAGTTCACCTATTCACTCCTGTGACTCTTCAATCCAAGCCGTGGTCATCTCCATTTTATTTTGCAGGTCATTAATAGCATTTTTTAGCTCCTCCTGGCTGTTCCTTAGTCCCTTGATCTCTGTAGCAATAGATTCTCTGCTGTCTTTTATACTGTTTTCAAGCCCAGCGATTAATTTTATGAGTATTATTCTAAATTCACTTTGTTATATTCTTTAAATCGTTTTTGATCAGTTAGTTAGCTGTCGTTTTTTCCTGGACATTTTTTTGAGGGGAATTCTTCTTTTTCGTCATTTTGGATAGTCCTGGAGTGGTGTAGAAGTGCGGGGAACTTCCTCTGTGTTGTCTTGAATAACTTGCGTTGGTGGGCAGGGCTGCAGTCAGAACTGATATCTGCCCCCAGCCCACCGCTGGGTCCACAGTCAGACTGGTGTGTTCCTTCTCTTTCCCTCTCTTAGGGGTGGGATTCACTGTGGGGTGGCGTGGCCCATCTGGGATACTTGCACACTGCCAGGCTTGTGGTGCTGGGGATCTGGCGTATTAGCCTGGGTGGATAGGCAAGGTGCACAGGGGCAGGAGGGGCAGGCTCAGCTCGCTTTTCCTTCGGTAATCTGCTTCTGTAGGGGCCCTGTGGCACCGGGAGGGAGTCAGACCCCTCGCTGGAGGGATGGATCCGTAGAAGCACAGTGTTGGGTGTTTGCGTGGTGCAAGCAAGTTCCCTGGCAAGAACTGGTTCCCTTTGGGACTTTGGCTGGGGGATGGGCAGGTGAGATGGTGCTGGCGAACACCTTTGTTCCTGGCCAAGCTGCGCTCTGTTGGCCGGGGCTCAACAACTCTCCCTCTGTTGTCCTCCAGCCCTCCCGTTTCCAAGCAGAGCTGTTAGCTTATAACCTTCCAGATGTCATGTCCCGCTTGCTGTCAGAACACACTCCGTCTGTCCTGTCCACTTTTGCAAGCCAGACTCAGGGGCTCTGCTTGGCCGGTGGGCTTCCCCTCTGCCCTGGCTCCCTCCCGCCAGTCCATGTAGCGTGCACCGCCTCTCCACCCTTCCTACCCTCTTCCATGGGCCTCTCCTCTGCACTTGGCTCTGAAGAATCCATTCTGCTCATCTTCTGGTGGTTTTCTGGGTTATTTAGGCAGGTGTAGGTGGACATTAAGTGATCAACAGGACACGGTGAGTCCAGCGTCCCCCTACGCTACCATCTTCTCCCTTGATTTCTGAAAATGTGTTTCACAATATTGTCATATAATTGTAGATTGCCATGATATTTTCAGCTTACATGAAAAAGACCTTTGAATTTGTGAAAGTTCACACTTTAATACTTCTTTGGTGGACACAAATATATTTGTAAACCCAAACATAGACTGACATGCCCTTGACCCTATTTTTACTCTGTTATCTGCAGAAAACATCACTCTAATATTTTCCTTAAGGAAAGAACATACATCCTCAAGGTGGGAAGTAACAGCGCAGCCAATATAAGAACAAAGTGCACAGATATTCAAATGTCCTTTCAGTACTCTCTCTATGCAACCACCTACATCGTCATATTCATCCCTGGTCTTTCGGCCAACAGTGCAGCCTTGTGGGTTCTGTGCCACTTCATCAACAAGAAAAATAAAGCCATTATTTTCATGATCAGCCTCTCTGTAGCTGATCTTGCTCATATGCTGTCTTTACCTCTCCGGATTTACTATTTCATTAGCCACCACTGGCCCTTCACAAAGGCCATTTGCCTGCTGTGCTTCTACTTGAAGTATCTCTACATGTGTGCCAGCATTTGTTTCCTGATGTGCATCAGTCTTCAGAGATGTTTCCTTCTCCTCAAGCCCTTTAGAGCCAGAGACTGGAAGCGTAGGTATGATGCAGGCACCAGTGCTGGCATCTGGATCATTGTGGGGAATGCCTGTTTGCCACCTCCAATTCTGAGGAGTGCTGGCTTAGCCAACAACACTGAATACTGCTTTGCCAATTTAGGGTTTCAGCACATTATCATGGCTTCCTCCATTCGTATAACTGTAGCTAAACTTGGAAGTTTTTTTTTTTTGTTTGTTTGTTTTTTTTTTTTTTTTTTTTACCTGTTGCCATTATAACGTATTGCACATGGAAAACGAGAAAATCTTTACAGGAATTCCAAGTTCCTGCTCAGAATACCAAAGAGAGAAAGAAGTCTTTGTTGCTGGTTCTGATATATGCAGTGGTGTTCATTGTGTGTTTCCCTCCTTACCACCTCAACTTCCCATTCTATATGATGGTGAAACAACATGTCTTTTCAAACTGTTCTTTTTTAAGATCATCCTATGTTTTTACATCATTTCTCTATGTCTTGCAGATCTGAATTGCTGCCTTGATCGCGTTGTATATTATTTTACGACCTCATAATTCCACAATAGGTTTTTGGACTACAGTGGTTGGCTCCTCAGTCACGTGTGAGATGCAAGGACAGTGCTTTGGAAATTCATCACAGGAAGGAGAAACCTCAAACTATCTCTCTTACAAATTTGAATGATTCCAAGATAATACAATCAAATAAATAACTAGAATAATCTATGTTCTCTATCAGTTTAGCTATGTCACCTTGAATATTTTTAAAAAATGGTACTGTTCAATGCCTTAAGAAAACATGGCCTCCTTCCTTTCATCTCCAAAATCCTCCTTCTGAAGGAATTATTCATGACTATATTTTCTATCCAAATGGAAACATGCTGTTCTATGGATAGTAAAATATCTTATTTATAGAAAGTAATAAGCATCAGAATAAATTGCACACCTGTTCCTCAGAAATAGATCCAATGTTCTCACTTTCTCCTGCAAGAAACAAAAAGTAAATTTAGAATCAGTGGACATAGGTGAATTGTCCAAAAATTGTAAAATATACAGAATAGGATCCTGACTTTATTTTAAAAATACATACTAGAGCAAAGTAGACTAAAGAGGAAACATTTTTAATATTAATAGGAGTTGTGAAAATTAATATCCTTAGAGCTTGAAATATCTATGAGAATTTCCATTTTCCCCTTGAAGAAATGAACAATTCAGATTCATACCAAATATCTCAAATGTATCATGAAATTCATACACAACACATACAACTTAAACACAAAACACAGTTGTATTCTAACACGTTTCATAAGCTTCAGAATTTCAGGGTTTGCAATCAAATCTTTTTGTTTGAACATCTATGAGTGTGTGTGATGCGATGCTTATTTGTGTATATTGTCAGTCAGTTAGAAAATGTTTATTAATTTGAAAATTAAAATCAATTGTGCAACGAAATGTTTATATTACTTCTTCTATATACAACCTCAGTCACAACTTTGCTTGATAGATTTTAAAGAATGAATTAATAAAGAATAATACTCATGTGTATAGTTTTTTAGTTAGACCTCATTACTCACAAGTAAAGACACATATAAAGAGAATATTGGTGAATTGAATATCATTATGAATGCAGAATGAAAATTGATATTGTTTCAAATCTTTGTGACTTTTTAATAAAATTTTGTAATACAAATCAGTATCATTAAAAGTTTTTAAACTTAAAATTCACATATGGGGTTTCATTAAAATGGTATTTTATTTTTTTAAGTTTACTTATTTATTTTGAGATGGAGTGCAAGCAGGGGAGGGGCAGAAAGGGAGAATCTCAAACAGGCTCTGCACGTTCAGTACAGAGCCCCACACAGGGCTCAAATTCATGAAACTGCGAGGTCATGACCTGAGCCAAAATCAAGAGTCAGACACTCAACAGACTGAGTCACACAGGTACCCATAAAATGGTATTTTATAAAGCAGTGGCCAATTTTATAAGGTTATAAAGTCTTACTTTCTTGTCTTTATAAGGTTGTAAATTCACAACCTATTTTCTCTGTATGAATTTTTTTAATAGTGCTTGTGCATCAGAACAGAAACAGAAAATAACATTTGCTACAATGGGGGAAAATAGAGTAAAACTTAATGCATAAACTTGCCAAATCACTATTTGGTACACCTGAAACTAATGGAACATTATGTGTCAACTACAGTCAAATAAAAAAAAAACTAATTTAAAAAACAGAGGAAAGTGCTTTTGGCAGATGAAGATGGTGGCAGAGTAGAAGGATCACAGGCTAGTCTTTTCCCACAAACATGACTAGATAACAATGAAATCAACATAAATACCACAGAAACTGTCCTGAAGACTGATAGAAGAAACTCCACAATTAAAGGGAGAGAAGAGGCATCATCAGAGGTAGGAAGTGCAGAGACATGGCTTAGGTGAGAAAGAGATTGCAGCTGGTGCTGAGGGGAGCGAGCCATGGTCATGGAGAAGGGCAAGAAAGAGAGGAACACACAAGGAGAATATTTTCCCTAAACAATTGGCTTGGAAAACAAAAGGGGCAGAATTTTGTGAGTTCTTTGCAACAAGCAGGGCTTAAAGCCTGGAGTTTTAAAGGTCTGAGACCTTGGCCCTGAGGACACTGTGCTACTTCTGGAGAGAAGGCAGACAACCTGGGAGCAGACAGCATGAAAACAAATATCTGAAGAACTCCTGGGGCACACAGAGGGGAAATTATTAGCTCTTCTTGGAGTATGCCCCCTGAGAGACAGAATTCATGGAGATAACTCTCCTGGAACAAAGGAGCTGTCCAGTGCCATTTCCCTACCCTGCCCCTCAGCATAAACACAGAACCACCTGCTAGAAGAAGCTTAGTTCCTACACTGGCTTCCTAACTTTCTTACAGCAAATCCCAAACCCTGGAACTCTGGTGGGACTGTCCTTCTCAGTCAAGCTTGCCTCAGTCCCAGTGCAGCAGGTCCCTAACTCAGAAAATAAACAGAGACTCCTGTCCATACAACATCTTCTGATCAGAGAGTCCTGCAAGTCCTCAGTTCTGGCGGAAGTGGTCAAATACCATTTCACAAGAAGACCAGAGTACAGCTGGCTAAAACTCACCACATTCTGGTCAGGCACCAAACACTGCCAACAGCAGGTAAAGAAAGCCTCTGCAGATAATTCGACTGGATAGAGCAGCAAAGACCCAACAGCAGAGAACATGCAGCACACAATGGAGAAACTCCCTGAAGAAGCAGTCTTCTTAATAATGCCACTACTTTCAGAATCAGGTGGCATAACTGGATTTTCTAACACAGAGAAGAAGGCAGAGGTTTAGACAAAGTGCAAGGAGGCAGGAATTCATCCCAAATGAAAGAACAAGACATGGCCATGGCCAGAAATCTAAGTGAAAGAGGTATAACATGTTTGACAGAGAATTTAAAGCAAAAATCATGAAGATACACACTGGGATTGAGAAATAGAAGACATCAGTGAGACCCTTACTACAGAGGTAAAAGACTTAAAAAATAATCAGGGATGAAGAGTGAAATAAATGAGATTGTAAATAAGCTTCCTGTAATGAAAAGCAGGCTGGAAAGTGTTGAGGAATGAATTAGTGACCTAGAAGAAAAAAATAACAGAAAATAATGAAGATTAACAAAAGAGAGAAAGAAGAATTATGCAATATCAGAATAGACATAGGGAACTCAATGACTACATCAAACATATATATTATCAAATATAATAACATCTGTATTATAGGAGTCAGAAGAAGAAGAGACAAAAGGAGGCATAAAATTTATTCGAAGAAATAATAGCTAAAAATTTCCCTAATCTGGGGAGGGAAACAATATCCAGACATGGGAAGCACAGAAAATTTCCATCCAAATCAATAAAAGTAGGCTAACACCAAAACGTACATTGTTTCTTCTCAACAGAAACTTGGCAAGCCAGGAGGAAGTTGTATGATATATTTTAAAAAATGCTGAATAGGAAAAATTTGCAGCCAAGAATACTCTACAGAGCAAGGCTATCATTCAGACTAGAGAGTTAAAGGTTTTCCCAGGCAAACAAAGATTAAAGGAGTTTGTGACTACTAACCCAGCCCTGCAAGAAATATTAAAGGGGTCTTTTAAGTGCAAAAGAGAGACAAAATGTGACCAAAAAAAAAAAAAAAAGATCAGAGAAAATCTGCAGAAACAATGACGAAACAAGTAACACAGTGACATTAAATATATATCTATCAATAATTACTCTGAATGTAAATGGACTAAATGTTCCAATCAAAAGAAATAGGGTGTCAGAATAGAGAGAAAAAAACAATATCCATCTATATGCTGCCTACAAGGGACTCACTTTAGCCCTACAGATACCTGCAGATTGAAAGTGAGGGGATGGATAGACATTTATCATTCAAATGGATGCCAAAAAAAGGTGGAGTAGCAATACTTATATCAGGAAAATTAGACTTAAAACACTTTAAAAAGAGACAAAGAAGGGCATTATATTCTCATAAAGGGGACAATCACACAAGAACATATAACAATTGTAAATATTTATGCACCCATCATGGAATACCCAAAATAATTAATAACCAACATAAATGAACTAATTAATAATAACACAATAATATTAGCAGAGTTTAACAAACTCTCATGTCAAGGAACAGATCATCTAAACAGAAAATAAGGCAGAAAACGATGGCTTTGAGTGACACACTGGACCAATAATGCAGCAGCAGAAAGAGACATTAAGAATCAATCCCATTTACAATTGTACCAAAAATAATAAGATACCTAAGAAGAAACCTGACCAAAGAAGTAAAAGAGGTGTACTCTGAGAACTATAAAACACTGATGAAAGAAATTGATAATGGCACAAAGAAATGGAAAGATATTCCATGCTTATGGATTGGAAGAATAAATATTGTTAAAATGTCTATACTACTGAAAGCAATCAACATATTTAATGCAATCCCTGTCAAAATACCAACTACATTTTTCCCAGAGCTAGAACCAACAAGCCTAAAATTTGCATGGTACCACAAATGACCTTGAATAGCCAATCTTGAAAAAGAAAAGTGAAGCTGGAAGCATCACACTTCCAGACGTTAAGTTATAATACAAAGTGGTAGTGATCAAAATAGTATGACACTGGCACAAAAATAAACACATAGATCAACAGAACATAATAGAAAACCTAGAAATGAACACACGATCTTTGATAAAGCAGGAAAGAATATCTAATGGGAAAAAGACAGTCTTTTAATAAATGGTGTTGAGAAAATTAGCATCAATGTAAAAGAAACTGGATCGCTTTTTCATGCCATATACAAAATGAATTCAAAATGGGTTAAATTCCTAAACCTAAGATTTGGATTCATAAAAATCCTAGAGGAGAACACAGTCAGTAACGTCTTTGACATCGGTCATATTAACTTCTTTCTAGATATGTCTCCAGAGACAAGGGAATCAAAAGCACAAAGAAACAGCTAGGACTTCATCAAAAGCACAAAGAAACTGCTGGGACTTCATTAAAATAAAAACTGCAAAGCGAAGGAAACAATCAACAAAACTATAAGGTAACCTACATAATGGGAGAAAACATTTGCAAATGACATATCTGATAAAGGGTTAGTACATAAAATATATAAAAACTTATAAAACTTAACACCCCAAAATGAATAATACTTTCAAAAATGGGCAGAAGACACAAAAATGTTTTCAAAGATATACAGATATTCAATGGAAACATTAAAAGATGCTCAATGTCACTGATCATCACGGAAATAACAAATCAAAACTACAATGAGATATCAACTAACAGCTGTCAGAATAGCTAAAACAAAAAGATAAGAAACAACAGGTGTTAGGTAAGAATGTGGAGAAAGGTGAGCCCTTGTGCACTGTTAATGGGAATGCAAAGTGGTGCTGTCAGTCTGGAAAACAGTATAGAGATTCCTCAAAAAGTTAAAAATATAACTATCCTATGATCCAGCAATTGCACTACTAGGTATTTACCCAAAGAATACAGAAATACTAATTCACAGTGATACCAGTGTTTATAGCAGCATTATCTACAATAACAAAATTGTGGAAACAGCCCAAGTGTCCGTCAACTGATGTATGAATACATAAGAAGTGGTGTGTGTGTGTGTGTGTGTGTGTGTATATATATATATGTATATATATATGTATATATATATATACATATACATATATATATATATATATACATATATATATATATATAATGGTATATTACTCAGCCATAAGAAGGAATAAATCTTTCCTTTTGCAATGTCAAAGATGGAACTAGAGAATATTATGCTAAGTGAAATAAGTCAGAGAAAGTCAATGTGATTTCATTCATATTTAGAATTTAGGAAACAAAACAAAGAAACAAAGAGGGGAAAAAAGAGAAATAAGCAAACAAAGAAAGAGTCTCTTTAGAGAACACACTGATGGTCACCAGAGGTCAGGTGGGTGGGGAGAT
Organism: Herpailurus yagouaroundi; assembly: GCF_014898765.1. Taxonomy (NCBI): domain Eukaryota; kingdom Metazoa; phylum Chordata; class Mammalia; order Carnivora; family Felidae; genus Herpailurus; species Herpailurus yagouaroundi. The sequence goes on along the minus strand of NW_024415230.1, from coordinate 455 downwards.
GAGTTAAATAGTTGATGGGGATTAAGGAGAGCACCTGCTATAATGAGCACCAGGTGTTTTTTGGAAGTGTCAAATCACTATATCGTACACCTAACAATAATATTACACTGTATGTTAACTAACTGGAATATAAATTACAAAAAAGAAAAGGAACAAAAAGAAAAACATAAAAACCTAGCTTCTCTAAAGTCCTCTGCACATTTGTATATTAGACAGTTGTATTTCACACAAAAGTTTGATTAACTCCGTAAGTCCCTGGACATTTAAAACACCATTTTAGTTGCATATTTGTAAATTGTATTATTTCCTATTTACTTAAGCAGTTGGTTTTAAATAATGGGACATCATCCTTGAAAGAAGCATTAATCCAGACTCAGATGACCAAGATCTTAGTCTTAGGTCTACCACTGGTAAGCTATATATGTATTTGGGTAAGTTACTTCTCTTTGGGTTTT
>NW_024415229.1:0-11652 GCF_014898765.1 Herpailurus yagouaroundi | reverse complement strand
TATATAGGGTAAATGTCTAGCAGTGTCATTTCTGTGTCAAAATGTGTCCACATTAATATTGCATAGATGTTGAATATTACAATAGATGCTCTACATCTCTATCTTCAGTTGGCAGCATTCAAGAATTCCTGCTTCATCTCTTGTTTACCACCGCACGGTGTTGTGGAAGCCTGTTTCCTTGAGGTGCATGTGTGACCTCAGGCCCTCCTCTACCTATGGTGACGTGGATCCTCTTTTTCATCCTAATTCAAAAAAAAAAAGGAGGGGTGCCCGGGTGGCTCAGTCTGTTGAGTGTCCTACTTCGGTTCAGGTCATGATCTCATGGTTTGTGAGTTTGAGCTCCGAGTCGGGCTCTCTGCTGACAGCTCGGAGCCTAGAGCCCGCTTCGAGTTCTGTGTCTCCCTCTCTCTCTCTGCCCCTCCCCACCCCTGCTCACACTCTCCTTTCTCTCTCTCTCAAAAATAAATAAACATTAAAATTTTTTTTTTCACATGAAAAAAGGAACCTATTCACCGTTGTTTCGGCAGTCATGACTTTGGAAGTTACTCCCCACGATCTCCTCATTTGCTGCAAATAAAGTTTCCTTTTGTGACAACTCACATGGTGTAGTTCCTTTGTGTGACTCACCAAGGAGCAAACTCATGTTGATTTGGTTACAGTATCACACTAAATTAATAGTGTATATGTGTCAAAATATATGTATCATCTATGTGCTGAAAATGATGAAATACTTATAAGAGAAATTAAGACAAGTAAGTTGATAACTATACTATCTATGGTCCTAGATGGGAAGCTTCAAAATGGTTATGATTTCTCCAAGTTGATCTAAGATTAAGTCAATTCAAATCTGAAACCAAGTAAGATTTTTTTCTTTTTGGTCGTCACCTACTTGCTGAGTTTACTTTTTTAAGTACAGGTTATTTTTAGGACAATTTTAAATGTACAGAAAGAAAATGCAAAGATAATACAGAGTTCCCAAATGCACTGTACTCTTATATTAACATGCTATCTTAATAGTGTATATTTGTTACAATTCAGAAACAAAAGTGATATATCTTTTTATTATTTAACATGCATAATTTACTCAGATTTTCTATTCCAGGATCCCATCCATGTTACCACAGCACAGTTAGCTGTCATGTGTTCTTAAGTTCCCCCTGGGTGTTACAGATTTTCCTTGTTCTTGATGATGTAGATAGTTTTGAGGAGGACTTTCTAGGTACTTCAAAAATGTCTCCTTCAGTTGAGATTTGTCTGATATTTTTCTCATGCATAGACCGGGGTCATAAATTTGAGAAGGAAGCCCACACAGGTCCAGAGTCACTTTTATCACATTATATCAAGAGTGCATGCTCTGAATATGGCCTGGCACTGTTGATGATAACTTTCTTCAGTCCGGTACTATTTGCCAGGTGTTCCATTGTAAACTTATTCTTTGTTTTCCCTTCCATAGGATTCTGTAATGAGTTTTTGGAAGGAAATCATTATGTGCAGTGCATACTTAGAGAACGAGGAGTTATACCCCTCTCCTTGATGCAGGAGTAAAAAGATACCTGGAGTTGTATTTGGAATTCTGCGTGCAAATTGTGTCTCATTGTCCCCATTTATTTATTTGATCCTTTTTTTTTAAACTGTTATGTCCTGGTGGATATTTATTTTTTATTTTGGTTTATAGTACAACGGTACTTGATTCATTTTGCCATTTATTTTGTTGCTTAAATTGCTGTTGCTTTAGCCATTGGGAATTCGTTCGTCTGGTCTCTCGATCCCTTTGACCACCCCACATTATGTTAAGTGCTCCCCTCTTTTCTAGCAGTACACATGTTCCAGGCTCACCTTGCATGTCTCCTACCTCTGACTTATAATCAACCATTTCCGCAAGGAGCCCAGATTCCTTTAACTGGGTATTCTAATTCTAATAAAAATATGGCCTCTACCTGAACTTTTCTTTTAAAAAAAAAACTGTCAATGGAAATTCGAGAAAGAACATGGTAGGAGAACTGATATTACCATACTTGAAGACTAGCACAAGGACACAATAATCAAGATATTTGTAGGGCACCTGGGTAGCTCAGTGGGTTAAGTGTCTGACTCTTGATCTCAGCTCAGGTCGTATCTCAGGTTCATGAGTTCAAGCCCCACACTGGGCTCCACGCCGAGCATGAACCCTACTTAAAATAAAAGATACTGATGAAAGAAGATAGTTACTCAGATCAATGGAACAGGATAGAGAGTTTAGAAATAGATTCACAAATAAACGGTCAATTGACTTTTGGCAAAAGCGCCAATGATATTTCAATAGGAGAATGTTGCTTTCAGCAAGTGCTAGGGGAATCATTAGACACTTGTATGCAAAAACTTAAAGGAAGGGATTCAAGCCACAAGGGGAAAAGCAGTTCCACTGCTGGAAGGACATTTGGTAGAGACTGTTGAAGCCACCTGGTCCCAGAAGACCCCGGAAGGCAGCCACATTCACTGGTAGTGGCGCAAGGTCGTTGAGGATGAAGCCTGGTGCCAGATGTGTTGTGATTTTCCATAATCCCTGAAAAGCTGCTGATACACTATCTCGAGAACTTTTTATTATTATTATTATTATCTTTTTTAATATGAAATTTATTGTGGAACTGGTTTCCATACAACACCCAGTGCTTATCCCAAGAGGTGTTCTCCTCAATACCCATCACCCACTCTCCCCTCCCTGCCACCCCCCATCAAACCTCAGTTTTTTGTTCTCAGTTTTTAAGAGTCTCACATGGTTTGCCTCCTTCCCTCTCTGTAACTTTTTTTCCCCTTCCCCTCCCCCATGGTCTTCTGTTAAGTTTCTCAGGATCCACATAAGAGTGAAAACATATGGTATCTGTCTTTCTCTCTATGACTTATTTCACTTAGCATAACACTCTCCAGTTCCATCCACGTTGCTACAAAAGGGCATATTTCATTCTTTCTCATTGTCACGTAGTATTCCATTGTGTATATAAACCACAATTGCTTTAGCCATTCCTCAGTTGATGGACGTTTAGGCTCTTTCCATAATTTGGCTATTGTTGAAAGTTCTGCTCTAAACATTGGGGTACAAGTGCCCCTATGCATCAGCACTCCCGTATCCCTTGGGTAAATTCCTAGCAGTGCTATTGCTGGGTCATAGCGTAATTCTATTTTTAATTTTTGGAGGAACCTCCACACTGTTTTCCAGAGCGGCTACACCAGTTTCCATTCCCCCCAGCAGTGCAAGAGGGTTCCTGTTTCTCCACATCCTCGACGGCATCTATAATCTCCAGATTTGTTCATTTTAGCCACTCTGACTGGCGTGAGGTCATATCTGAGTGTGGTTTTGATTTGTATTTCCCTGATGAGGAGCAACGTTGAGCATCTTTTCACGTGCCTGTTGGCCATCTGGATGTCTTCTTTAAAGAAGTGTCTATTCATTTTCTGCCCATTTCTTCATTGGATTATTTGTTTTTCGGGTGTGGAGTTTGGTGAGCTCTTTATAGATTTTGGATACTAGCCCTTTGTCCGATATGTCATTTGCCAATCTCTTTTCCCATTCCGTTGGTTGCTTTTTAGTTTTGTTGATTGTTTCCTGTGCAGTGCAGAAGCTTTTTATCTTCATGAGGTCCCAATGGTTCCTTTTTGCTTTTAATTCCCTTGCCTTTGGGGATGTGTCGAGTAAGAGATTGCTACGGCTGAGGTCAGAGAGGTCTTTTCCTGCTTTCTCCTCTAGGGTTTTGATGGTTTCCTGTCTCACATTCAGGTCCTTTATCCATTTTGACTTTGTTCTTGTGAACGGTGTAAGAAAGTGGTCTCGTTTCATCTTTCTGCATGTTCCTGTGCAGTTCTCCCAGCACCATTTGTTAAAGACACTGTCTTTTTTCCATTGGATATTCTTTCTTGCTTTGTCAAAGATGAGTTGGCCATATTTTTGTGGGTCTAATTCTGGGGTTTCTATTCTATTCCTTTGGTCTATGTGTCTGTTTTTGTGCCAGTATCATGCAGTCATGATGAATACAGCTTTGTAGTAGAGGCTAAAGTCTGGGACTGTGATGCCTCCCGCTTTGGTCCTCTTCAAAATTACTTTGGCTATTCGGGGTCTTTTGTGGGTCCATACAAATTTTAGCACTGCTTGTTCTAGCTTCGAGAAGAATGCTGGTGCAATTTTGATTGGGATTGCATGGAATGTGTACATAGCTTTGGGTAGTATTAACATTTTAACAATATTTATTCTTCCAATCCATGTGCATGGAATGTTTTCCCATGTCTTTATGTCTTCTTCAATACCCTCATAAGCTATAGTTTTCAGGAAACACATCTTTTACCTCTTTGGTTAAGTTTATTCCAAGGTATTTTATGCTTCTTGGTGCAATTGTGAATGGGATCAGTTTCTTTATTTGTCTTTCTGTTGCTTCATTATTAGTGTATAAGAATGCAACTGATTTCTGTACATTGATTTTGTATCCTGCGACTGTGCTGAATTCATGTAACAGTTCTATCAGACTTTTGGTGGAGTCTATCGGGTTTTCCACCTATAATATCATGTCATCTGCAAAAAGTGAATGCTTGACATCAACATTGCCAATTTTGATGCCTTTGATTTCCTTTTGTTGTCTGATTGCTGATGCTAGCACTTCCAACACTATGGTAAACAGCAGCGAGGAGAGTGGACGTCCCTGTCGTGTTCCTGGTCTCAGGGGGAAAGCTCTCAGTTTTTTTTCCATTGAGGATGATATTAGCTGTAGGCTTTTCATAAGTGGCTTTTATGATCTTTAAGTATGTTCCTTCTATCCCGACTTTCTCAAGGGTTTTTATTAAGCAAGGATGCTGAATTTTGTTGAATGCTTTTTCTGCATCGATTGACAGTATCATACGGTTCTTATCTTTCTTTTATTAATGTGATGTATCACATTGATTGATTTGTGAATGTTGAACCAGCCCTGCAGTCCAGGAATGAATCCCACTTGATCATGGTGTATAATTCTTTTTATATGTTGTCTAAATCGATTTGCTAGTATCTTACTGAGGATTTTTGCATCCATATTCATGAGGGATATTGGCCTGTAGGGTTTTTTTTTTTGCTCGCCTCTGTCTGGTTTAGGAATCAAATTAATGCGGGCTTCATAGAATGAGTCTGGAAGTTTTCCTTACCTTTCTATTTTTTGGAACAGCTTGAGAAGGATAGGTATTATTTCTGCTTTAAACGTCTGGTAGAACTCTCCTGGGAAGCCATCTGGTCCTGGAGTCTTATTTGTTGGGAGATGTTTGATAACTGATTCAATTTCTTTGCTGGTTATGTGTCTGTTCAAGCTTTCTATTTCTTCCTGGTTGAGTTTGGGAAGTGTGTGGGTGTTAGGAATTTGTCTATTTCTTCCAGGTTGACCAGTTTGTTGGCATATAATTCTTCATAGTATTCCCTGATAATTGCTTGTATTTCTGAGGGATTTGTTGCAATCATTCCACTTTCATTCATGATTTTATCTACTTGGGTCATCTCCCTTTTCTTTTTGAAAAGCCTGGCTAGACGTTTATCAGTCTTTTTAGAACATTTCCTCCTAAAGCAGCAGAATATACATTCTTCGCCAGTGCACATGGAACATTCTCCAGAATAGACCACATACTGGGAAGCAAATCAGCGCTCAACAAGTGCAAAAAGATCGAGGTCATACCATGCATATTTTCAGACCACAACGTTATGAAACTTGAAATCAACTGCAGGAAAAAATTTGGAAAGGTAACAAATACTTGGAACCTAAAGTGCATCCGCTTAAGAATGAATGGGCTAGCCAAGAGGTTAAAGAGGAAATTAAAAAGTATATGGAAGTTAATGAAAATGATAGCACCACATCCCAAAAACTCTTGAGACGCAGCAGAGGCGGTCATACGAGGAAAGTATGTAGCAATTCAGTCCTTCCTGAAGAAGGAAGAAAGATCTCAGGTACACAACTTTACGCCTTAAGGAGCTGGGAAAAGAACAGCAAATAACACCCCAAACCAGCAGAAGACAGGAAGTAATAAAGATTAGGGCAGAAATGAACAAAATTGATAAACCACTAGCCAGTTTGATCAAGAAGAAAAAGGAAAGGACCCAAATAAGTAAATCAAGAATGAAAGAAGAGAAATTACAACCAACACAACAGAAATAAAAACAATAAGAAAATATTATGAGCAATTATATGTCAATTAAATGGGCAATCTGGAAGAAATGGACAAATTCCTCGAAACATATACCCTACCAAAACTGACACAGGAAGAAATAGAAAATTTGAACAGACCCATAAGCAGTAAGGAAATCGAATTAGTAATCAAAAATCTGCCAAAAAACAAGAGTCCAGGGCCAGATGGCTTTCCAGGGGAATTCTACCAAACATTTAAGGAAGAGTTAACACCCATTCTTTTAAAACTGTTCCAAAAAATAGAAATGGAGGGAAAACTTCCAAACACTCTCTATGAAGCCAGCATTACATTGATTCCAAAACCAGACAGAGACCACCCTGAAAAGGAGAACTATAGACCACTTTCCCTGATGCACATGGATGCAAAAATCCTCAAGAAGATATTAGCCAACCGACTACAACAATACATTAAAAAAATTATTCACCACGACCAAGTGGGGTTTATACCTGGGATATAAGGCTGGTTCAATATCTGCAAAACAATCAGTATGATTCATCACATCAATAAAAGAAAGGACAAGAACCATATGATCCTCTCAATAGATGCAGAGAAAGCATTTGACAAAATAAAGCATCCTTTCTTTTTTTTAAAAAAAATTTTTTTTTTCAACATTTATTTATTTTTTGGGACAGAGAGAGACAGAGCATGAACGGGTGAGGAGCAGAGAGAGAGGGAGACACAGAATCAGAAACAGGTTCCAGGCTCTGAGCCATCAGCCCAGAGCCCGACGCGGGGCTCGAACTCCCGGACCGCGAGATCGTGACCTGGCTGAAGTCGGACACTTAACCGACTGCGCTACCCAGGCGCCCCTAAAGCATCCTTTCTTGATAAAAACCCTCAAGAAAGTAGGGATAGAAGGATCAAACCACAAGATCAAAAAACCATATGTGAATGACCCAAGGCTAATATCATCCTCAATGGGGAAAAACGGAGAGCTTTCCCCCTAAATTCAGGAACAAGACAGGAATGTCCACTCTCACCACTGTTATTCAACATAGTATCGGAAGATTTAACCTCAGCAATCAGACAACACAACGAAATAAAAGCATCCAAATTGGCCAGGAGGAGGTCAAACGTTCACTCTTCGCAGATGACATGATACTCCTTATGGAAAACCCAAATGGTTCCACCAAAAAAACTGCTAGAAGTGATTCATTAATTCAGCAAAGTTGCAGGAGAGAAAAGCAATGCAGAGAAATCCGTTGCATTCCTATACACCAACAATAAAGCGACAGAAAGGGAAATCAAGGAATCGATCCCATTTACAGTTGCACCAAAACCCATAAAATACCTAGGAAACAATCTAACCAAAGCGGTGCAGAATCTATACACTGAAAACTATAGAAAGCTTATGAAAGAAATTGAAGAAGACGCAAAAAAATGGAAAAAGATTCCATGCTCCTGGATAGGAAGAAGAAATATTGTTAAAATGTCGATACTACCCAAAGCAATCTGCATATTCAATGCAATCTCTAACAAAATAACACCAGCATTCTTCCCAGAGGTAGAACAAATAATCCTAAAATTTGTATGGAACCAGGAAAGACCCCAAATAGTCAAAGAAATCTTTTTATTTTATTTTTTTTTATTATTTTTTATTTTTATTTATTTATTTATTTATTTTTTTGGTGATCATGAAGCAGAACACAAAAGAAATCTTGAAAAAGAAAACCAAAGCAGGAGGCATCACCATCCCAGACTTCAAGCTATACTACAAAACTGTATCATCAAGGCAGTATGGCACAAAAACAGTACTGGCACAAGAACAGATGCTCAGATCAATGGAACAGAATAGAGAAACCAGAAATGGACGCATAAGTGTATGGCCAACTAATCTTTGACAGAGCAGGAAGCAATATCCAATGGAATAAAGACAATCTCTTCAGCAAGTGATGCTGGGAAATCTCGACAGTGATATGCAAGAGAATGAACCTGGACCACTTTCTTACACCATCCACAAAAATAAACTCAAAGTGGATGAAAGACCTCAATGTAAGACAGGAAGCCATCAAAATCCTTGAGGAGAAAGCAGGCAAAAACCCCTTTGATCTTGGCCGCAGCAACGTCTTACTCAACACGTCTCTGGAGGCAAGGGAAACAAAAGCAAAAATGAATTACTTGGACCTCATCAAAAGAAAAAGCTTCTGGACAGCAAAGGAAGCAATCACCAAAACTAAAAGGCAACCGACAGAATGGGAGAACATATTTGCAAATGACATATCAGACAAAGGGTTAGTATCCAAAATCTACAAAGAACTTATCTAACTCTACACCCAGAAAACAAATAATCCAGTGAAGAAATGGGCAAAAGACATAAATAGACACTTCTCCAAAGAAGACATCCAGATGGCCAACCGTCACATGAAAAGATGCCCCTCGTCACTCATCATCAGGAGAATACAAACCAAAACCACGATGAGAAACCACCTCACACCTGTCAGAATGGCAAACATTAACATCTCAGGCAACAACAGATGTTGGCGAATATGAGGAGAAAGAGGATCTCTTTCGCACTGCTGGTGGGAATGCAAAGTGGTGCAGTCACTCTGGAAAATAGTAATGGAGGTTCCTCAAAAAATTAAAAATAGAACTACCCTACGACCCAGCAATTGCACTACTAGGCATTAATCCAAGGGATACAGGTGTGCTGTTTTGAAAGGACACATGCACCCCAATGTTTATAGCAGCACTATCAACAATAGCCAAAGTGTGGAAAGAGCTCAAATGTCCTTTGATGGATGAATGGATCAAGATGTGGTATGCACACACACACACACACACACACACACACACACACACACAATGGAGTAATACTCGGCAATCCAAAAGAATGAACTCTTGGCAAGTGCCACTATGTGGATGGAGCCAGAGAATATTGTCCTAAGCAAAATTAGTCAGAGAAAGGCAAATATCATATGACTTCACTCATATGAGGACTTTAAGACACAGAACCGATGAACAGAAGGGAAGGGAAGCAAAATAATAGAAAAACAGGGATGGGACAAAACATAAGAGACTCTTGAATATGAAGAACAAACAGAGGGTTACTGGAGGGGTTGTGGGAGGGGGTTGGGTTAAATGCATAAGGGGCATTAAGGAATCTACTCCTGAAATCATTGCTGCACTGTATGCTGACTAATTTAGATGTAAATTTAAAAAAATTAAAAAAAAAACTGCAAATAACCTTATCTTAAGTGTGGCTAGCTCCTCATGTCCTTGAAAACCTTCCTTCCAAATTCCTTAGAGGCTTACGCTGTCCTTAATCCCCACTAACTAAACACTATATAATCAGTCACTTCTCACAATCCCAGGATAGCTCTCTCTGTCCACAGGTCCTGTCCCTGTGCTTTAATAAAATCACCTTTTTGCACCAAAGATGTCTCAAGAATTCTTTCTTAGCCCTTTGCTCACAAACCCCTTTAAGAGGAAAGGATCCTTTGTGTTTTAAACAATAGTGCTGTTTCTACTGACAGCTTTACTGAACTAAAGATTGTTCCTGAAACCAAGGTAAGAAAAAATTTCGAGAGTAGCAGTGATTGCAGAAGGAAAAATCGTTAACTACTAAAGGCACAAGTATAAAAGAAGTGCTCCCAAATAATTTGAGATGTAATGAGCTAATGTGTGTTATTGACAAACAATTACACATGGAAAGACTCTAAGTTCAGAAATAAAGCAAACTGTCTCCATTCATGCCTTTCATTTCTTTTCGCACAAGCTCCTATTTATTTTCAAAGTACATCACTTGTCCCAATTTTTTGCCTTGTAATTGTAACATTGCCAAGAATTCTGGAGTCATGATTTCTTCATACCCTCTTGCCTTTTTCCAATTTTAGTAGACAAGAAGAAATAAGGGAGAATAGTACATAAGAAAAACATAATATGAAAAATACAAATGAAAACCTATTTCCTCTTGCACCTTTGCTCCTGGAATATTATTTCAAAATTTTATGCAGTCTGCCTGCTTGGTTATAAAGTTCACATGAATTTAGTTAGATTCTGCTACCTCACTGCTTGTTCCCTTGACTTATGTTATCATCATCCTTCCTCTCTCTCTCCCTCTCACTTTACTTACTTATTATTTCATCTTGGGGTTAAATCATGGTTTCCACCACCTTATGCTTTTTTGCTCGATGTCATCATTGTATGCGCTTTTCTTTGATGCAGGCAAGGCTTGGTGAATGTAAAGACAGTGCGCACGAGTGATGTTTCAGTGAAACCTTACAGGAAAAATAAAAGTCGAAGTAGAAAAGAGGTATAAGAATCATTTTAAGAAGCACTAAAAATACATTGATGTTGGGGTAAAAAAGTGTGTGGGTGTTTTAAAGACACAGAGATCTTCCGGGATAACGTTTTTATCATAAACTGATTAAAAGTAGCCTCATTCCTGAAAATAGAAAATTTAACAAGTCAATCCTAAAACTATCGTAATATGCGTATATTCTAACCATAATACTCTATCTTTTTACTTGCTGTAAATACTATCGATAAAATATTTAAAGCTATCTAGTTTGAAAGGTTTTCTAGAACCTATTCTACCTATTTTAGGTATGATAAAGCCGGCATCTTATTTAAAGAGCCCTAAGACGCCTGGGTGGCGCAGTCGGTTAAGCGTCCGACTTCAGCCAGGTCACGATCTCGCGGTCCGTGAGTTCGAGCCCCGCGTCAGGCTCTGGCCTGATGGCTCGGAGCTTGGAGCCTGTTTCCGATTCTGTGTCTCCCTCTCTCTCTGCCCCTCCCCCGTTCATGCTCTGTCTCTCTCTGTCCCAAAAATAAATAAAAACGTTGGAAAAAAAAAATTAAAGAGCCCTAAGAATGAAATTGCTAATAATTGCTTTTCATTGGTGGTTTGTTCCAAATTTGTAGGGATAGATATGTATTAGATAATTTGTTAATATTAAACAAACAAACCAACAACAACTTTGTAAAAGATTAGAGGCAACACATTCCTGGGACCTGGGTTAACTTTTATAGTCCATTTTCTGCTTGGTGCCTGACATATACACCTGTTTTTCAATACCACCTAATAGATTCTGATCCTGAAGCCCAATCTCCCAGCAGACTCATTTGCATAGAAGGTCTGCTGGATGCTGCTGAAGAGCATGGGGCTTCCAAAGTCAGTCACTTCACTCAGCTGCTGCTTTGGAAGCTCGCAAGTATCAAGTGCAGTGGGTCTTATCACCCCACAACCCGGAAGACAGCGCTGCCCTGAGAGTTTAGAGGTCGTACTCTTCACCCTCTAAAATACATATCCAAAGTCCATGTGCTGGCTTAATCATTCCTTACCAGTGAGGTATATAATAGCTGGTAGCAAAAGAAACGATGAAATACATTTCTGTTAAATGACGTCGTTTGGCACTGGGGAATTTGACATAAGCCATAGGTAGAGATGTCTGGCTGCCGTGCAGAGGAATGACACCCCGGGCCTGGCAGATCACAGTCCTAGGCATGCTTGAAAACCGTGTCTGCCTTTAAGAGAGAGCCCTGTCG
>NW_024415228.1:0-3053 GCF_014898765.1 Herpailurus yagouaroundi | reverse complement strand
TGGTATCAGTAGGACAGAAAGAACCTCTTCCACATCCATTCCTCCACCTCCTTCCCTTGCAGGTTATTACCAGCGCTGAGCTGTGCCTACGGGCACTCAGAATTACGACTACATACCCCAGCTTCCCTTGCAGCCAAAACAATATAAGAGGAAGTGTCATGTGGCAGCTTCTGAGAAAGTTGAGACAGCTGTGTGCCTTGTGTCCTTTATTTTTTCTTTGATGTCCTTCACATGCTGCCTTGGATCCTCAACTCTAGGGCCAAACCGTTTGCATGGAAAGTGAACTGAGATTATTCCAGCAAGAGCTGGTAGGAACAAGATTTCTATGCACTTCATAGAATACAGCTGCCCAATCAGACTTGAGCTGTATACATCCAAAGTTCATTTATTGGGGAGAGAAATCCACTTTTACCCTGTTAAAGCCATAGTTCTTCCTTGTTCTGTGTCATAGAGAAAAACCTAACCCTCATGAAGGTGTACAGATAACAGGTATAAATATGTTGAGTTTTTATGGATATTGTCAAGTTTGGTATTTTAAAGTGAATTTTTAGTACTGAGTTTGAATTCAGCTACTCCATTCAGAGCACATGTCTTAATATTCTTGTGCCTCTGATTTCTCAGAGGGGTAGTAATATAAAGCACTTCATTTGGTTGTTATGAGGAATAATTAAATTAAACTATGTGAAATAGATCAGTGTCTGTCCAACATGCCAAATCGTCAATAAATGTTATTACTGTTATTTTTACCATTATCATGTTAAACTGTCTTCCAAAGACGAGGTACCAGTTCGCCAATTACATTTCTGAAATGCCTCTTTCCTCTTCCCTTATCTATAGTGTGCATTACCAATGTTTTTGTCCAATAGAAGAGTAGTAGTATTTCATTTTTATTTGCAATTGCTTTCTAAAATTTTGGTTGTACGTCTTTACAGTTTTTAAAACTCATTTACGTTTCTTGTCAGGTGAACCTCGTTTTTCGTTCCTCTATTCCTTCTATTGGATTTTTGTTTGTTTTACAGTGTGGCTTAAAAAAAGCAATACAAGCATTATGGGAATTCGTCTTCTGTGTTTCTATTGGTGGTGCAAATATTTCCACTAATTTTCATTTGCCTTTTTAAATTTTTTTTTTATATTTTTAACTTAATGTTTATTTATTTTCTGTGAGAGAGAGAGAGAGAGTGAGAGCAGGGAAGGAGAAGAGAGGTAGGGAGACACAGAATCTGAAAAAGACTCCCGACTCTGAGCTTTCAGCAAAGAGCTAGATGCAGGGCTCAAACACACAAACCATGAGATCGTGACCTGAGTCGAATTTGTACGCTTAACCTACCAAGCCACCCAGGCACCTCACTTTATTTATTCTTTTCCTTTTTTTTGTCTTTATTTTTTCTTTACAAATTTGAAAAATATATGTTCAATATAATAAAAAAAGATCCTTCTCTACTACCGTTACATCTGAGCTTAATGTCCACCCCTATTTTAGAAAGATCATTGTCATTCTGGATTATAAGAATAATTTGCCCATGTTTTCTCCTAGGACTTCATAGATTGACTTACATTAAAAAAATCTTCTCCATTTGTAATAAAACTGGGGGAGGCAGTGAGATAAGATTTAAAGTGATTCTGCAGATGACTGTGGTGATGCGTTGGCAAAAATGAATGCTTTGACACTTAAATCTTACCTAAGAAAGCTATATTTTCTTTTGATCCACATAAAAGACACTTCTTAAACGACATGTGGGAAACCATCCTCCTTGCACGTATGGGGTAAGCTTGCCTCCTGGGCTTTTTTGTTTCTTTTCTTTTTTTTTTCTTTTTCTTTTTTTTTTTGTACTCTTAGGGGGAAACGCATAGGTTGTTTATAATGGAATTTTGTATTTCCAGATTAAGGTGCTGCCAGGTACCGCATAACTAATTTCCCAGTTTATAAGACTGCCTCTCACACATCGCTTCCTGGTGGTAGGCAAAATTTCTTTCTCTGCCACCAGCGCCATACTGCCACTTGTTCACAGGTTAAGTAATGATGCCAAGACAATTTTATGCCTATGCTAACAATGACCCACCTGTGGACAAGTGCAGACAGATACTGCCTACCTTTTAAGGCCAAGGAGGGATTGAGCCCACAGCCTTCCACTGGGCTCCACCATTGTTTCTGCTCTCTCTGGTGTTTGTCAGTTGTTAGCATCACGTTTGAGAACACAGGCTCTAGAGTAAAACTATCTGACTATGGACTTCCATCTTGAGCTATAGGGAAACAAATAAAGTCCCCTTACCTTTTTTGTTCTTTGCTTTCTCTTTTGTGAAACGGGCATTATCACAGTGTGGGAATTCAATAATTAAATAAATAAATACGTAAGTGCTTACAATTTCTTAGCAACAAACGCTCAGTAAATATTAAGAAGGCTTTTCCCAATAGAGAATAGAAAAATAACTTTCTTGTATTCTCCTAGGATTTTATAGATGCATTTTTATAAGAAAACATATAACATTGGTAACAATATTATAGCATACAATAATATGACATAATGCAAATTAAGACATTTATAAGAAAAGTATTGACTTCATGAATAGTATCATTGTTACTATCATTCGAACAATGCATTTGCTTTGAAAGGTTCACTTAGTTATATACTAAATTTGCATATGCTTTGAACCTATTCTGGATGCTCTATGATGATTCATTCATTCAGCTGAACCACATTTGCTTTATAACATAATTTATTATCTGGTAGAACTCGTCTACTTCATATGCTTCCATTTCAGAAAAATGTTTCTGGACAGCTTGAATTTTGATATTTATACAAAAATCTTAGAACCAGCTGATCTGATTTAAAAAAATCCATATTTTATTGGGCTTGCAACAAATTTCCATAGTAATTTAGAGATAGTTGGCATTCTTACAATGATAACTTTTTGTATTCCAACAGAGGGAATGTTTATATTTAAGCTTTTTTTTAATATCTCTCAGATGAGTTTAAAGTTTTCTGAAAGGCTTATTTATATACTTCTTTCATGTTTCTTGTTAAGTTCCCTCCTTCCTTCTTTCCCTCCCTCCC
>NW_024415227.1:0-12387 GCF_014898765.1 Herpailurus yagouaroundi | reverse complement strand
GTTTCCATACAACACCCAGTGCTCATCCCAAAAGGTGCCCTCCTCAATACCCATCACCCACCCTCTCCTCCCTCCCACCCCCCATCAACCCTCAGTTTGCTCTCAGTTCTCAACAGTCTCTTATGCTTTGGCTCTCTCCCACTCTAACCTCTTTTTTTTTTTTCTTCCTTCCCCTCCCCCATGGGTTCCTGTTGAGTTTCTCAGGATCCACATAAGAGTGAAACCATATGGTATCTGTCTTTCTCTGTATGGCTTATTTCACTTAGCATCACACTCTGACCTCAGCCGTAGCAATCTCTTACTCGACACATCCCCCAAGGCAAGGGAATTAAAAGCAAAAGTGAATTACTGGGACCTTATGAAGATAAAAAGCTTCTGCACAGCAAAGGAAACAACCAACAAAACGAAAAGGCAACCAACGGAATGGGAAAAGATATTTGCAAATGACATATCGGACAAAGGGCTAGTATCCAAAATCTATAAAGAGCTCACCAAACTCCACACCCGAAAAGCAAAGAAAAGAACATTTTCAAGGGAAATCTCTGATCTTTCTGGAAAGATGCACATAGCCCGGTAAGAGTGGCCGCTTGGGAGAAAGGGATGGGGGCATGGAGTGGGAGGAAGACTTTTCACTCTATGTCTTTTAGTATGGTGGGAATTTGTAATTATATGCATTTCTTACTTTTTCTATTGAGAAATCTCATTTGAAAAATCTTTCAGGCACATTGAAAGACAGCAGTCAGCAAGCCTCTTGAGTCTGCTCCATACCCTTCTTTGCTTGTATCTCTGAAACACTGACCTATTCTCAAACAAAGGCTGCCCCCAGTGACAGGAAAGGACTCTCAGGAACCCCTCCCAAGGCACAGCTGGATGGGGAGGAGGGGCTGCTCTTGCCCTGCTCCCCATGGCAGGAGAAGACATAAGCCCTTGAAAGCAAGAAATGTCCTCAGCCCAAAAGGCCACTTCTCTGTCTTCCCAGGAAATAGGGCCCCTCCCTGCTCTTCTGTGGCCCCACAAACAATGAAGGCTACATCTGCCACTGAAGGGACCCTCTCAGGCAATTGTCCAGGCCTCTTTATTTCTTTTTTTAATTAAATTTTTAATGTTTTTATTTACTTTTGAGAGAGAGACAGACAGAGCACGAGCTGGGGAGGGGCAGAGAGAGAGGGATACACAGGATCTGAAGCAGGCTCCAGGCTCTGAGCTGTCAGCGCAGAGCCCGACGTGGGGCTTCAACTCACAAACTGCAAGATCATGACCTGAGCTGAAGTCAGATGCTTAACCAACTGAGCCACCCAAGTGCCCCCAGGCCTCTTTCTTTCAACACTGCTGCCTAGGAATGCCTTTTCAGAGATAGGATTCTATCTCCTCTAAAGTAATAATAATTATTATTTTATATAAATATAAAAAAATAAAAAAAAGAAGAAGAAGAAGAAGAAGAAGAAGAAGAAGATAACATTTTTAAGTGGTCTGTTCCTTTCAGAGTCCTTCAGCTCTGGTTGCTTGTTCAGGTAAAAGTCACTTGGCTATGGATGACACCTCCTATGGAGCAGATTGTCTACCCTCAGGGCTGGGGTGCCTTCCTTGGGAAATTGTGCCAGCAGCCAGGATAGAGAAGAAAGGGGGCCTCAGTTTCCCCTGCTATGATCAGGGCACTCCAGGTAAACAAATGATGCTAAGATCATGGTGCCAGAGCTTAAAGCAAATTACCCACACAGGGAGTCAGCTCTCCCCTGTCCTCTTAGGGTTCTGAGGCTTTCTTTCCCTCTCCTTTTCCCCCACCCTGGCCAAGCCCAGGAAGAGGCCAGGGTAGCTACTCTCCCACCAGCATGGTCTCCTCTTGCCACCTAGTAGGATGGGGAAGGCACCCCTACCTTCCAATTATTCTTACCTTGGGAAACTTCATTCTTGTGGGACTTTCTCTGTGATGCCCAGGAGGACACAACGGACACAGCCCCAGAGCTGAGACAATAGGCAGACTATTGAGCTGGTACCTCCCCCATCCCCTAAAGCAAGGAGAGGTTAATCCTCCATCCTGGCCTGCCCCTTCCTAGGCAGTAGACACCTTGGCCCCAGAGGAAAATGAATTCTCTTTTTAAGCACAATTAGTCCCAAACCATAAAGCCTAAGAAATGATTTGCCCAGAGGACCCTCCAAAGAGGGTTTTACATGCTCCTTGGGTTATCCTTGAAAAACCCTTCAAAATTTCTGAAGCATTGCAATTATTTCCACAGGCTGGATCCATCAGTTCTTGGAAGGGTTTCAAAGAGTAGAGTGGCAGCAACTCCCCTTAGCCTCTACTCCCACCCCATAGCAGGGGCCTTCAGAAAGAGAAGCAAATCCTCACTGGGATGTCCTCTCTCCCCTGACTATACCGCTGTTACCCAACCACAGAAGATCTACTCATCTCTTAGCCCACTGAGACCCCCTCCAAGGAGCTGGCCCTTAGAGAGAGACACTGAGCCTAAACTACAAGCCTAAAGAGCCAATAGGGTTTTCCATTCTGGAAGTGAGCTGCCCAGCTGTCCTTAAATTTCCTCAAGAAGAGGGACATGAAGGTGGCTTGTGAATGCTGGTGTGGGACTGGCTGTCCCAATTAAAGTTGGTTTGGAGAACATGACTAGTTCTTGGTTTCCTAGCAGTAGCCATCTTCTCTCTGTTGATAACTAAGCAAGAAAGAAATTTGGGGGGGGGGGTGCCTGGGTGGTTCGGTCGGTTGAAGACTCTTGATTTGGGCTCAGGTCATGATCCCAGGGTCATGGGATCAAGCCCCACATCGGGTTCCTCACTTAACATGGAGCCTGCTTAAGAATTCTCTCTCTCCCTCGGCCCCTCTCCCCAACTTGTGCTCATGTGCTCTCTCTCTAAAATAAATTTTAAAAATAAATAAATAAAATTTAAGAAAGAAGTTATTAGGAATGCAGCAGGAAGGATTTTAGCTAGATATTGAATGTGCTTTCCAGGTGATCAGGGCTTTCTATGAACAATGGAATATGATGATTAAGAACACAGACTCTGAAGTCAGACACCCCTGGCCTTGAATACCAGCTCTGTCAAATAGCAGCTCTATGACTTTGGGCAATTCAACCCCTCTAGAGCTGTATTTTTTTATTCCTAGAAAGATATAATAACAGCAGTAACCTCTCTGGGTTATTGAGAAGGTTACAGAAGGCAGTAACATAAAATATTTAGCACAGTGCCCATGGTAAGTTATGATAACAATAACAATAACAATAATAATAACCAGTTGAAGTGACAGAGTATCTCTGGAAATGTTTAGTAAACACTTAACAAAGAAGAGGCTGAGGTTAAATGATCTCTAGAACCAACACCTTTCAGACCTAGGATTCTTAGCCTTCCCCCCAAAACCTGTCCATGTTTAAAACAGACCTAAGGAAATGTGCTTAGAAGAGGTATTAAGATTCTTTGAGACTCAGCTAGCAGTTTAGCCATGTATTTGTTATCTTCCAACATCTCCAACTCCTGTAGGTGTGTCCCTCATTAGCGTAACAAACCATCTAGGTTTGCCAAGAGCTAAGAAGTTTCCTGAGATGTGGGAATTTCAGTGCTAAAAGTGGGTGAGTCCCAAGAAAACCAGGACAAGTTGGTCAGTCTACCCCAGCACTGGAGCCGGCTATAAGTACCATGCTTGAAGCAGTTGCCTCAAGGGCTGGCCAAAACAGCAGGTGTTAGGTTCTTTGCTGAAACCACGGAACAGGAAATTCCAAAAGCCCCCTATTTCTCCACTCTCTGAAATACCATGCTCAGGTGAGTAGGCTTACCAGATAAAATACACAATTGCCAATTGAATTTGCCTTTCAGATAAATGACAAATAATTGTTTAGGATGAGTATGTCACAAATACTGTATGGGATATACTTATACTACAAAAGTGTTTATTGTTTATCCCAAAGGCAAATTTAACTGGGCGTCCTGTACTTTTATTTGCTAATTCTGGCAACCCTATCAGCAAGAACAGTTTCTGTGGCAAGCCAAGTTTGCTTCTGGGGCCAGGCCGGGTGGTGGAAGGGGAGGGTTGCTAGGGAAACCATAAACAAGAAATCACGGTTCCCTATAGACACACATTCTACTCTCCATTTTGGGACCCCAATACCTTCATTTTGCGGGCCTTGGAGCCCAGAAGCGGGGGTAGCGCAGCCACACCTAGCTTTAGGTAAGATTATTTGAGTCAAAGCAAGATGCAATGAACCCTGAGTCAGGCTGCATAACGGAATGGTTAGGAGTTTGGGTTTTGTAGCATGCTAAATTGGGTTCATGTCCCACCCCAGCCTAGGACAAAGCACAAAGTTCACCACCACCATCTTTACAGACTGTTGAGTTCTCACAGGGTTTCTCAGTGTAAAAATGCACCTGCTTTGGATTCTGTGTCACTTTCTCTCTCTGCTCCTCCCCCGATCACACTTCCTTAGAGGATTATGTTTCTCTAGAAGTAATTTTTAATTTACCCCCAAATTACCCAGTTACATCCCAAATAAAGCACAAGTTACTCTGGAGAATTCCCAGAAGGGATAAACTGACTGCCTCTTCATAGATACTATTCAAACTGTGGTTTCCACATTAGGAATAATACAACTGGCAAAGATGGTCCACAATTTATTTCTGACTCTAAAAAAGTCATAAACAGCACAACCTCTAGTCAGAAAGCCCAACAAACTAGTCTAAATTCAGTATCCAGGGTTGTTATGGACAATCATATTACCTTTGATTTCCTCTTAACTAACCAAGGGGAATTTTATGCTATAGCAAATACTCCTTGTATGCCCATATGCAAGATAAACAAAACAGCTGGGGAGGAGAGAAAGCCACTTGTTGCCTTGACTAATTGTCATTTTGTTTCTGATAATTGTTAGTATTACAGTTGGCTGATGTATCCTGTTCAGGAATTCAAATGCTGCTACACAACCATGTGACATCACAGGACTCAACAACTCATTCTTCACCATAAGGAGAACACACTAACCCTAGTCCTATTACAGACTACATTCTCTAAATAACTTCCTGATCAGCAAAATCTTGGCAACGGTGAGAATCTGGATATCACTGATTAGTGTCCTACAGCCTGACTTCATCTGCCCTTGGCTATAAAGGAGGCACTAAAAAAGAAACAAGCATCCCCTGACAACTAGGACCTGGTCTGGTAGTATGAGTTAGGCCTTATTATTCTCCTGCTGAACAATGTCATAGAAAATCAATATCAGACAAGGCCATTCTGTGACCATGATGGGATTAAGACCAAAAAGACCAGTGTGGGGGGCAAGATAGCTCAATTGGGAGAGGATTAGAGTGGAAACACTGCTGTCTGAACACAGACAAAATATGAACATTATCTAAACCATAGAAATGACCAAACTTGTCCCAATTCTGGCTAATATGGGTGACTCTTTCTTCTTAAATTACATCTTTATCTTATCTCTAATCTCCCCTTTTTTTAGATAAGATTTTTTTTAATTTAAATTCAAGTTAGTTAACATACAGTGTAGTCTTGGCTTCAGGAGTAGAACCCAGTGATTCATCACTTACATATGACACCCAGTGCTCATCCCAAAAAGTAGCCTCCTTAATACCCACCACCCATTTAACCCATCCCCCCACCAACCTCCCCTCCAGCAATTCTCAGTTTGTTCTCTGTATTTAAGAGTCTCTTATGGTTTGCCTCCCTCTCTGTTTTTATCTTATTTTTATTTTTCTTTCACTTGTCCTATATTCATCTGTTGCATTTCTCAAATTCCACATATGAGTGAAATGGTATGATATCTGTCTTTCTCTGACTTATTTCACTTAGCATAGTACTCTCTGGTTCCATCCATGTTGTTGTAAATGGCTAAATTTCATTCTTTTTTACCACCGAGTAGTGTGTGTGTGTGTGTATATATATATACACACACATACATATACATATATTCTTTATCCATTCATCACTTGATGGACATTTGGGCTCTTTTCATAATTTGGCTATTGTTGATAGTGCTGCTATAAACATTGGGAGGCATGTGCCCCTTTGAATCAGCATTTTTGTATCCTTTGGATAAACACCTACTAGTGCAATTGCTGGGCTGTAAGGTAGTTCTATTTTTAATTTTTTGAGGAACATCCATACTGTTTTTCAGAGTGGCTGCACCAGTTTGCATTCCCACCAACAGTGTAAAAGGGTTCCACTTTCTCTGAGATACCCAATTATAGAATTACTTCTGCTTCCTGACAACATCCAATTCAGGTAAAACCCTACTTCATTAAACCCTCTCCCAAATCACTTAAGTCCAAATTCTGAAAGACCCCATGCTTCCCCACAGTGTGCATTCTTGTTTGCTAATATATATATATATATATACACACACACACACACACACACACATTATCTTACTTTTATCCCACAAAGAAGAAATTATTATGATCATCATTTTGCAGATAATGAAACTGAGACTCTGAGAATTTAAATAACTTTTCCAAGACTACCCAGTTAGTAAGAAGAGAAACCCGCACAAGAAACAAGGTCTTGTTCTTTGCATCATGTCATGCTGTTTTTAAAAGAGTATTTCAAGGGGGAGTGGGTTAGATTCCTAGCAATTGTTCTTAAAAAATCCATTTGCCAATAGGTTGCATCTTACTCTTAGTTCACATATTGGCATATCATCCCTTCCATGATTATTCCCAGCAACTTTGAATGCTCTCATTAAGCTTACACACAGTAGTTGCTCATCAAATTGTGTGTGTGTGTGTGTGTGTGTGTGTGTGTGCGCGCGCGCACGTGTGAGTATGTGTGTGTTGTGGGTGGGTGGTGATGTACATTGATGTGTTCTGTGATATGTCCTGGAAACTGCACCTGGTTTCTTGAATCATCCAATCATATCTGCACAGAACAGAACCAAGCAAATCACTTCCTTCAGTCCCTTCCAGACTGAGGAGCTTGGGAGCTGAGGAGCTGGAACCACCCTGGTGAGGCTGCTAGCTCAACACAGGGGTTGCAAGGGAACATGAAGGGAGGAGCCAGAGCCGCCACTGCAGAACTTCTGACTAGTGCTGACAGTGGGGAATTGGCTGTCAGTCACTCAGCAAGGATGAAGTGAATTCTTACTGCTGTCAGCCTCTTGCCCACCTTGTTCTGGGCACAAGCGGTGGAGGAGAATGCTCAGAAAGGGTATGAGATATGGACTCCACATCACATAATTTACCTTAGCTTCCCACAATGAGACTACCTCCTGCCTCCTATATTCTCCTTCCCATCTGCTGCCATGTGTTGAGATGCTAAAGGAAGCACTCTTGGGGAGAAGGGACCAGATGTGCTGGTTGATGTGGGCATGAGTCACAGCTGTGAGAACCCTCAGATGAAGAAGTGTGAGCATTCATTGACCTAATCATGTCTGCTCTAGGATAATTTCCGGTCAGGAATGTCTCAAGAGGTATTGAGGATAAAGAAAGGGAGGGAGGCAAGGAACAAATTTCCAGCCATTTTCATGCAGCAGTGGTTTAGGGGCAGCGACCTCAAATTGTATGTTAAGGGAACAGGGGAATTTGCCTGGAGGCTGTATCTGACTAAGGTCACTTTATTTGGATTATACTTTCATTAGGGGTGGCTTGGTGAGCAGGTGGCAGTCTGTAGCAGTAAGAGTAGAGCTAAAGCTGCTGTCAGACACCCTTGGTTTTAGGTGTGATGAGAGGGGCTCCTTCTCCGGGCCAGCAGGCAACAGAGGAAACCAGAGAGATGGGACCAAGGAGGAGGGTCTGGAGTCTTGAGAAAAGAGCAGCAGAGGCAAACTATCTCAAAAACATTGGTTCCTTCCTGAGAATCAGCCAGAATAGTGGTTGCTTATGAGCTGCTGAAGCCCATGTTCAGGGCCTTCCCACAAGGGCACTGTGGCTAGACAGTACAGAGGGTAAGCTACATATAGCCCAGGTGTAAGGGCTCTAAGACCAGATATCTTCTCCCCACAAAGTCCTAGCCCAATATGGTGCCTTATTCATGGCTGGTCTTTATTAAATAATTAGACAACATTTTCCCTTCTGCAGTCATAGATTTAAGAAGGAAATAGAATCATTGGCATGATCCATGGCATTCTTGATATTTGATTCTTCAAGCTTTGATCTGGATTGGTAGAGTGGAGGGCTGACTAGGTCCATCTGGACTTCCATCATCTTATTTATCCCACAACCACCAAAGCTACCAGCAGACTTTCCACTCCTCCTCTTAGAAAGTCCCAGCCCCAACAAAGACAAAATGCCTCTTTCCCTGTCCCCAGCAGCTCAGCTGACACAGGCCAGCATTTTTTAAAAAGAACCTCCTCTCACCCCCAACCAAAGTGGAGATAATGAATAGGAAAGAAAGTATCTGTAACGTCAAATGGAAACATCTCAGAGCATTGACAAATTTACTGGAGTCCCTGACTGGAAGGAGAGTGGAGTTTCCCAAAACATGTTTCAGAGGATGCCAGTTAGTTTCATTGGGTGTTGAAAGGTGTAATTTAAAAAGGGGGCCGCTTTGGGATGAGCACTGGGTGTTGTATGGAAACCAATTTGACAATAAATTTCATATATAAATAAAAAAAATTAAAAAAAAATAAATAAATAAATAAATAAAAAGGGGGCCCCTCAGGGCTCTGTTGGGGAAAGGCTGGGTTGGCCAAAGTTGAAAATAATAAGTGTTTCTACTTCAAAGCTTCTCAGAATCTCCAATACGCTAACGTGCATATGGTCTCTAAAAGATGAAGAGAATGAAGCTTGCAGCTAGAAGCCATTTATCAAGTACTTGATATGCGTTGGGTTCTGAAAGAAGTGCTTCACGTGTATTAATCCTTATGTAATCTTCATCACATAATAGATACCACCGTTCTCTTCATTCTGTAAATGAGGAAATTGAGGCACAGAGAGGTTAAGTAACCCATCACAAGCTGATACTTTAGGGGATTGCACTAGAGTATGGATCAGTGTGGCAGAGACCGTACAGATGCTTACTGAACCCATCTCCTCTTCTTACAGGGCCCATCGCCAAGTTACATTTCCCAGGATTCCTTGCAATGAGGTGGTCATCCTTATTTTGGAATGTGAGCAGAAGTGATGTGTGTCCCCTCCAAGCAGTGGTAATTAAGAATGGGTATGCCTCCTCTACCTCCTCTCTTTTCCCTCACCTGTTGGCAGAATGCAGAGGATCCAGTAAAGGGCTTCAGGGACATAAAGGTGGTCAAGCTACACTAGGAAATGAGCTTTAGTATCTGAATAACTGTATACGTCAGTGCCCGCCAGCCCAGCCCATCCTCACTCTCTCTAAGCAGTATAGATAAAAAATATCTGTTGATTGCATTAAACCACTGAGATTTTGGGGTTGTGTGTTACAATATTTATCCTACCCTATTCTGACTAATATAATCAAGAAATTCTTTTTTTTCGGGGCGCCTGCGCAGTCGGTTAAGCATCCAACTTCAGCCAGGTCACGATCTCGCGGTCCATGGGTTCGAGCCCCGCGTCAGGCTCTGGGCTGATGGCTCAGAGCCTGGAGCCTGCTTCCGATTCTGTGTCTCCCTCTCTCTCTGCCCCTCCCCCGTTCATGCTCTGTCTCTCTCTGTCCCAAAAATAAATAAATGTTGAAAAAAAAATTAAAAAAAAAAAGAAATTCTTTTTTTTCTAGAACATTTCCTGGGACAAAGATTCAGAGGATTCTGAGGAATGGCTGTGTAGTATGAGCACCAGCTTCAAAGTCAGTCAGAAGTAGATTCCATTCTCAGTTCTGTGCAAGCCATGCAACTTTGGGCAAGCCACTTAATTTTTCTGAGCTTCTGTCACCTAATTTCAAAGTGGAGATAATAATGCCAAACTCAGAAAGTAGTTGTGAAGATTAAATGAGATCATGTACAGTAAGTGCATGACACATAGTAGGGGCTCATTAAAAGGTAGTTATTATCATTACGGGAAAGCTCTGGCACCCTGCCTGACACACAATCATAGGGACCTAATAAATAGTAGTTCCCTTTCTTTAATTCCTTTCCACATCTCCATAGCCTAAGGGCTGGGATGACTTGGTAAGAACCTTGTCTAGATTTCTACCCTCCCAGCTACTTCCTAGCCAGTGCCTTCTTGGGAGCACCTTCTTTTACCTAACCCTCAGGAGCTGGACCATGCTGCAGCCTGATCCTATCCCAAACAAGCACCAAAGCCCCAAGTGAAATGTCTGGCTACTGAGGGCCTGCATCTTTAAAGGACTTTGTGGGATGAATCATGTTTTTCTTCCAGATTCAAGTCCTCAGCTCCAACTTCCTCTGGAGCCTCTAAGTTGACTTCAATGTCTGGGGGAAGGGGGCAGGGCTGCCACTCTCACTCCCAGTGTCTATTTTAAGGCTGCCTTCAGTGTGTATGGAGCAAATGTGAATTCAAGTGTCAGTCAACATGCAATTTGACTATGCAGTGTCAAATCCTGCATAGGAGCATACTCAGGCCCTGGGAAAAACAGAAATAGCAGCAGCTATGGGCAGAGGGCTGATGGGTGAGGGGGGCAAGGTGTGCCTGCTGCAAAGAGAATTCTAGTGCCAAGGGGATCCTTGATCTGTGGCAATATGTGACCACTCCAAGCATTGATCCAGAAAATTGAATTCACATGCACTCACCTCTTCCTAGATCAGGCATAATAAATGTTTCTTGCATTCTGTCCAGTTCCAATACCCTCCTAATCCCTCCCCACCAAAAGAAAATAAGTGAAAACCTCAGCTATTTTTAATTCTCTGCTTCTTCAAAGTTGGTCTGGATCTCTCAACTCTTTTTCATCTTCCCTCAGTGCTGGAATTTTCACTGATTTGAGATTCTCTTATTCCCTCAGGCTGATCAACTTCCTGAGATAACCTCTTTGGGGGGTTGTACTGGTGGGTGTCAGTGAGGAGCATGCCCTTGCTTGGGGCATGGATGGCCTTCCCTTGGCCCCTGTAGGCTATGACCTCCTCCCCAGCTCCCTCTGACATTTCCTGCTGTTCTTGACTAGGAAGCTTAGGGTACCTACTGCCAACCCCAATCTAGACCATTCTGTTCTCTGCATGAGGTAGATCACTGGTCTTCACAACCTCAAGGAAAGACAATGTTGGAACTCACCAGGCAGCACTGTTAGAGGTCTTCAGGGCTTCAGAGCTGATTACACTGGGCTGAGGCTGAGCCAAGAATCCCTGGAAAGAAATCTTTAGAAAATTCCAGGGCACCTCATCAGTGAAGGTATCTAATAAGAATCCCTGGCAGCTTGGGAGTTGGGAACAAATCCTCCTGAGCCTATTCCCCAAAAGAACTAAAACAACATCAATAGCAATTGTATGGGGGTGGGGTGGGGAGTAGATGACAACACATTTCCAAAGGTCAGACAAGCTCCAGCCTTGGAACGGCATGGCTGGTCGAGGAAGAGTCCATGATACACCTCATCCTACCTTGACTATGGGTGGAGGGTGGAGAAGGGAAAACAACTACAGCTAATAGTTATTGAGTGCTTAGTATGTGCTCCCACACTGTCTAACTGCTTTATAGACAATAATGCATTGAATCATAAAATATCCTTATAAGGAAGGTATTATTATTCCCCCTTTTTAATGTTTGTTTTTTTTTATTTATATATGAAATTTATTGTCAAATTGGTTTCCATACAACACCCAGTGCTCATCCCAAAAGGTGCCCTCCTCAATACCCATAGCCCACCCTCTCCTCCCTCCCACCCCCCATCAACCCTCAGTTTACTCTCAGTTCTCAACAGTCTCTTATGCTTTGGCTCTCTCCCACTCTAATCTCTTTTTTTTTTTTTCCTTCCCCTCCCCCATGGGTTCCTGTTAAGTTTCTCAGGATCCACATAAGAGTGAAACCATATGGTATCTGTCTTTCTCTGTATGGCTTATTTCACTTAGCATCACACTCTCCAGTTCCATCCACGTTGCTACAAAAGGCCATATTTCATTTTTTCTCATTGCCACGTAGTATTCCATTGTGTATATAAACCACAATTTCTTTATCCATTCATCAGTTGATGGACATTTAGGCTCTTTCTATAATTTGGCTATTGTTGAGAGTGCTGCTATGAACATTGGGGTACAAGTGCCCCTATGCATCAGTACTCCTGTGTCCCTTGGATAAATTCCTAGCAGTGCTATTGCTGGGTCATAGGGTAGGTCTATTTTTAATTTTCTGAGGAACCTCCACACTGCTTTCCAGAGTGGCTGCACCAATTTGCATTCCCACCAACAGTGCAAGAGGGTTCCCGTTTCTCCACATCCTCTCCAGCATCTATAGTCTCCTGATTTGTTCATTTTGGCCACTCTGGCGTGAGGTGATCCTGAGTGTGATTTTGATTTGTATTTCCCTCCCTGATTTGTATTTTCATGTGCCTGTTGGCCATCCGGATGTCTTCTTTAGAGAAGT
>NW_024415226.1:0-1060 GCF_014898765.1 Herpailurus yagouaroundi | reverse complement strand
TAGTTTTCATATGGGCTCATCCGTTGTAACAAATGCACTACACTGACACAAGAAATTTACAATAGGGAAAACTATGTTTTGGGGGGTAGGAGGGAGAACAGGGGAACTCTGCACTTTCCAGTCTTTTTCTGTAAACCAGATTTTTAAAAGCTGTTTTAGAAAATAAACTCCCTCAATGAAAGGGAGGCAGAGAGACAGAAGAGGAGGGAAGGAAAGAGGGAGAATGTCTTGGAGGAAACTTAAGTGTGGATTACTAAGTGAAGGGATCCAATACGAAAAAGCCATCTGCTTTACGTTTCCAACTATGATAACGTTCTGGAAAAACAAAACAAAAGAAAACAAAAGAAAACAAAACAAGGACAAGGACGAGGACAACAACAACAACAACAACACACCTTCAGAGACTGTGAAAAGACCAGTGGCTATTAGGGTGTAGGGGGAGAGAGGAAGTGGTAATAGGCGGAGCACAGGGCACCTTAGGGTGGTGTAACTATTCTGTATGATACTGCAATAGTAGATACATACCTTTATACATTTCTCAAAAGTTATGAATCTATATAACACAAAATGAACCCTAAGTGTTAGTATATGATAATGTGCCTAATGATAAAGTGTCAGTCAAGAATGGCTCATCCACCACTTATAATTAATGTATCCACATTAGTGCAAGGTACTATAGAAACTACTGGGGGTGAGGAACCTGTATTTTTTGTGCAATTTGTCTCTAAATCTAAAATTGTCCTAAAAAATGGTCTGTTTAAAAAAACCCTGATTAAAAAAAAAAAAGAAAAAAAGAAAGAAAGTGTTGCCTCTGGGGAAGAGGTGTTCATGGGGGAAACCAAGCTTTTGATTTTTTTATTGCAAACCCTGATCTGCAATTTGGGTGTTGTGGTTTTTTTTTTTTAACTATTTGTATACAATACTTGGATTGATATTTCTCAAATAAAAAAAAATCTCTACACATGCCAGTATAGATAACATGAAAAAGATCATATTAGCAAGTGTTGGCAAGCCTATCAAGTATTCAGAGCTCACAGGCACTACGCAGGCACTACGATGA
>NW_024415225.1:0-16704 GCF_014898765.1 Herpailurus yagouaroundi | reverse complement strand
ATGGGTCTGTTCAAGCTTTCTATTTCCTCCTGATTGAGTTTTGGAAGCATGTGGGTGTTTAGGAATTTGTCCATTTCTTCCAGGTTGTCCAGTTTGTTGGCATGTAATTTTCATAGTATTCCCTGATAATTGTTTGTATATCTGAGGGATTGGTTGTAACAATTCCATTTTCATTCATGATTTTATCTATTTGGGTCATCTCCCTTTTCTTTTTGAGAAGCCTGGCTAGAGGTTTATCAATTTTGTTTATTTTTTCAAGAAACCAACTCTTGGTTTCATTGATCTGCTCTACAGTTTTTTTAGATTCTATATTGTTTATTTCTGCTCTGATCTTTATTATTTCTCTTCTTCTGCTGGGTTTAGTCTGCCTTTGCTGTTCTGCTTCTATTTCCTTTAGGTGTGCTGTTAGATTTTGTATTTGGGACTTTTCTTGTTTCTTGTGATAGGCCTGGATTGCAATGTATTTTCATCTCAGGACTACCTTCGCTGCATCCCAAAATGTTTGGATTGTTATATTTTCATTTTCATTTGTTTCCATGTATTTTTTAATTTCTTCTCTAATTGTCTGGTTGACCCATTCAGTCTTTAGTAGGGTGTTCTTTAACCTCCATGCTTTTGGAGGTTTTCCAGACTTTTTCCTGTGGTTGATTTCAAGCTTCATAGCATTGTGGTCTGAAAGTATGCATGGTATGATTTCAATTCTTGTATACTTATGAAGGGCTGTTTTGTGACCCAGTACTTGATCTATCTTGGAGAATGGTTCATGTGCACTTGAGAAGAAAGTATATTCTGTTGCTTTGGGATGTAGAGCTCTAAATAGATCCATCAAGTCCATCTGATCCAATGTATCATTCATGGCCCTTGTTTCTTCATTGACCGTGTGTCTAGATGATCTATCCATTTCTATAAGTGGAGTGTTAAAGTCCCCTGCAATTACCACATTCTTATCAATAAGGTTGCTTATGTTTGTGAGTAATTGTTTTATATATTTGGGGGCTCCGGTATTCGGCGCATAGACATTTATAATTGTTAGCTCCTCCTGATAGACCCTGTGATTATTATATAATGCCCTTCTTCATCTCTTGTTACAGCCTTTAATTTAACGTCTAGTTTGTCTGATAGAAGTATGGCTACTCCAGCTTTCTTTTGACTTCCAGTCGCATGATAAATAGTTCTCCATCCCCTTACTCTCAATCTGAAGGTGTCCTCAGGTCTAAAATGAGTCTCTTGTAGACAGCAAATAGATGGGTCTTGTTGTTTTTTATCCTTTCTGATACCCTATGTCTTTTGGTTGGTGCATTTAGTCCATTTACAGTGTTATTATAGAAAGATATGGGTTTAGGGTCATTGTGATGTCCATAGGTTTCATGCTTGTAGCGATGTCTCTGGTACTTTGTCTCACAGGATCCCCCCTAGGATCTCTTGTAGGGCTGGTTTAGTGGTGACGAATTCCTTCAGTTTTTGTTTGTTTGGGAAGACCTTTTTCTCTCCTTCTATTCTAAATGACAGGCTTGCTGGATAAAGGATTCTTGGCTGCATATTTTTTCTGTTCATCACATTGAAGATCTCCTGCCATTCCTTTCTGGCCTGCCAAGTTTCAGTAGAGAGATCCGTCACGAGTCTTATAGGTCTCCCTTTATATGTTAGAGCATGTTTATCTCTAGCTGCTTTCAGAATTTTCTCTTTATCCTTGTATTTTGCCAGTTTCACTGTGATATGTCGTGCAGAAGATCGATTCAAGTTATGTCTGAACGGAGTTCTCTGTGCCTCTTGTATTGAATGCCTTTTTCCTTCCCCAGATCAGGGAATTTCTCAGCTATTATTTCTTCAAGTACACCTTCAGTACCTTTCCCTCTCTCTTCCTCCTCTGGAATACCAATTATGCATAGCGTATTTCTCTTTAGTGTATCACTTAGTTCTCTAATTTTCCCCACATACTCCTGGATTTTTTTATCTCTCTTTTTCTCAGTTTCCTCTTTTTCCATATTTTTATTTTCTAGTTCACCTATTCTCTCCTCTGCCTCTTCAATCCGAGCCGTCGTTGTCTCCATTTTATTTTGCAGCTCATTGATAGCCTTTTTTAGCTCTTCCTGGCTGTTCCTTATTCCCTTGATCTCTGTAGCAAGAGATTCTCTGCTGTCCTTTACACTGTTTTCAAGCCCAGCGATTAATTATATGACTATTATTCTAAATTCACTTTATGTTATGTTTTTTAAATCATTTTTGATCAGTTGGTTAGCTGTTGTTATTTCTTGGATGTTTTTCTGAGGGGAATTCTTCCGTTTTGTCATTTTGGATAGTCCCTGGAGTGGTGCGGGAATGCTGAGCACTTCCCCTATGCTGTCTTGAATAACTTGAGTTGGTGGGGGGGGCACAGTTAGACCTGATGTCTTCCCCCAGCCCACCGCTGGGGCCACAGTCAGACTGGTGTGTGCCTTCTCTTCCCCTCTCCTAGGGGCGGGATTCACTGTGGGGTCGCGTGGCCCATCCGGGCTACTTGCACACTGCCAGGCTTATGGTGCTGGGGATCTGGCGTATTAGCTGGGATGGATGGGCAAAGTGCACAGGGGCAGGAGGGGAGGCTCAGCTCGCTTTTCCTTCAGAGATCCACTTCGGGAGGGGCCCTGCCACACTAGGAGGGAGTCAGACCCGCCGGAGGGATGGGTCCGCAGAAGCACAGCCTTGGGTGTTTGCGTGGTGCAAGTTCCCTGGCAGGAACTGGTTCCCTTTGGGATTTTGCTGGGAGATGGCACTGGTGAGTGCCTTTGTTCCCTGCCAAGCTGAGCTCTGTCATCCGGGGCTCAACAACTCTCCCTCCCGTTGTCCTCCAGCCTTCCCGCTCTCTGAGCAGAGGTGTTAACTTATAACCTTCCAGATGTTAAGTCCCGCTTTCTGTTGGAACACACTCCATTTGGCCCCTCCGCTTTTGCAAACCAGACTTAGGGGCTCTGCTTGGCCAGCAGGCTGCCCCTCCACTCTGGCTCCCTCCCGCCAGTCCGTGGAGCGCGCACTGCCTCTCCGCCCTTCCTACCCTCTTCTGTGGGCCTCTCGTCTGCGCTTGGCTCCCGAGACTCCATTCTGCTAGTCTTCTGGCGGTTTTCTGGGTTATTTAGGCAGGTGTAGGTGGAATCTAAGTGATCAGCAGGATGCCCGGTGAGTCCAGCATCCTCCTATACCGCTATCTTCCCAGGATCCTCCTAGGCTCAATTTTAAATCCCTAACCCAGAGTCTTACCTCAGGTCAAGCATAATGGGTAAAGCAATATTTGGTGGAAAAAAGGTTCTGCTAATAGCTAATCATAAAAGTTAACACTTACTAAGCATTTAAAAATAGTTAGTTACTATTCCCAACTCTTGACGTTCATTTCTACATTTAATCTTCACAGTAACCCTCTATGGTAGGTACTATGCGTACTTGACAGAAGAAACTAGGCACAGTGGTTAAGTAACTGGCTAAGGGCACTTAACTAATAAATGCAAGTGTTAGAATTTTAATCCAAGGATCTGGAGTCCACACATACAATAACTATACACTACTGACTCTCATTAATGCTAAAGGACTAATTAATAGGGAGAGGCTAGTCTTAGTCTCTAGCACAGTGACTTGCACAAAGAAGACATTTATTATATAATTTTGGAATGGTGAATGAACCATTCACTATTTATGCCTCTTTACCATGCAACTCAGTAATAATTGTGCATTTAATCAAATAAATTAGACTTATGTTATTAATTTGTTTAATTACCAAATCAAACTATTTGCCTGGATTCTCCTTCAGCATAGTTCTATGTAATTTAATCATCTTTTCAAACTGCATAGTGAAACCATTCATTCATCCTTCATTGATTGAGAATACTTCCCAGAAAACAAGCCCCGATGTGATCTTTACCAATATAGAGATAGACATAATAACTCACAGTCTAGTGGAGGAGACACACATATATACAAATGCAAATGATAATATCTGATCAGAAGCATTGAAAGGGAGAGAAGCATGGGAGAACAGAAGAGGAAAACTACATGTGAACATATAGTGCTTTTGTTACCCCAAATGTCTTTTTCTGGTAACAGATCTTATCCAATCTAGATAGGTATATCACCCATTTTATATGTCAACTTGATACCCATATATCTGGTAAAATATTATTTCTGGGTGTGTCTGTGAGGATGACTCTGGAAGAGATTAGCATTTTTATCAGTAGACTGAATAAAGATCACCTTCACCAATGCCTGCAGACATCAACCAACCAATTGAGGGGCCTGAATAGAACAAAAAAAGCAGAGAAAAGGCAAATTTGCTATTTACTTGAGCTGAGATATCACTATTTACTCCTGTCTTTGGACATATGTACTCCTGGTTCTCAGACCTTCTGGCTTGGACTGAATTACACCATTACTCCTGGTTCTGCAGCCTCCATGCAGCAGAAGGATCATGGGACTTCTCGCTTGTTTGTTTCTCTGATGACCCTGACTCATACACCTGGCTAATTCTCTTTCTCTGGATGTTGTTAGTGGTTCAGGGATGGACTTATTTCTGGAAGTTTTGCTGGGACTATGAGAAAGCAGGTCTGTGTTTCCACTGGGGTTGCTCAGTGGCAAGATACAAATACGTAGCTTTTTGTGGTTATCTTGGCCATCATGTAGGGAGAGCCTCCTGGAGAACTGAGTCAACATAAAGATCAGAACTAAGACATAGAAACAGATTGCTGATGACATCATTTGAGCACCGGGATCTATCTATGCCTAAAATTACTCCTGTGCTTTTCAATTAGTATAAATAACCCTTTTCTTTTGGCTTAAGTTTATTTGTCTTATATTTCTGTTACATGTGATCAAAAGAGTCCAGATTTATACAGATATATATCTAGACACAGTGTGTGTATGTGCAAGTGTGTGTATGCACACACGTGTGCATGTTGATTAGTTGAGGAAGGCTTCCTGGAAGAAGTGAGGCCTGAGGTAAATCTTATAGTGTTGGTAGAAGTTACCTAAAGCAAAGGCAAATGTAGGCTAGATAGAGAAACAGTATGGGTAAAATCATGGAAGTAGGATATACCAGAAAATGAGGGTGGTGGGGATACGGTTTGGTGTTGCCAGAGGGTAAAGTGAGAGAAGAAGGAGAGGCAAAGCTGGGGAGCAGGACAGGGGCCAGTTTTTGGAGCATCTGGAATGTTATGTTAAGAATATGGCAATTAGTATTTCATATATTATTTTTTCCTATTATAGCATAGCAAAATTTTTACATTTTTTCCTCTTCTTGTTATTAGTTCTTCAGTAACATGTACCAATAAACAGCATCAATGTAAAAAGATTTCTCGGCTTGGAATTTGGTCAGTCTCAGAATCCTCTAGAGGAGCCTGTTTGTGGTGTCCTATTTGCTGGATATTTAGGGGAGGCAATTTTTATCTTCTATTCCATGATGAAGAGACATATCAAGGTGGTTGCCAGAGGAAAGGGGGGTGGGGTGAATGAAATGGGTGAAAGAAGTCAAAGGTACAAACTTCTCATTATAAAATAAATATGTCATGGGTATGTAATGTACATCATGGTGACTGTAGTTAATAATACTGTATTGCATATTTGAAAGTTGCCAAAGTGAAATCCTAAAAATTCTTATTACAAGAAAACAATTGTAACTATGTATGGTGGTGGATGGTAACTAGACTTATTGTGGTGATTATTTCTCACTATATACAAATATTGAATCATTATATTGTACACCTGAAACTAACACAATGTTATATGTTAATTATGACTCAAAAAAAGAGATATATCAAGACACCAACCATAAAGATCCTTCTCATATGACCAAAAATTCCTTTGGTCTTTCACACCTAGGGTCACATGTCAGTGATGATTGAACATCAAGTCCATACCCTATGCCAGACACTGGG
This sequence comes from Herpailurus yagouaroundi, assembly GCF_014898765.1. Taxonomy (NCBI): domain Eukaryota; kingdom Metazoa; phylum Chordata; class Mammalia; order Carnivora; family Felidae; genus Herpailurus; species Herpailurus yagouaroundi. The sequence continues at coordinate 10,810 of NW_024415225.1, read as the reverse complement.
GAGAATATTGAAGAATCAGGAACATCCAGCCCAAGATAATTAGAATCAAATATGATCAGGCCCACAATGGAGTGATATAAAGGGGTCAGTGGGAACATCAAGAAAGAATAGCTTAGAAGTATCAAGGAGTGTTTCTTCTACAAGTACAACCTGTGTAACCTTGGAACTGACTTAAAGAAAGAGTAGAGATTGGCCAATGGGCAAGGATGAAGTGAAGGGTATTCCAGACAAGAAGAAGAGTTTGTGGAAAGGACTAGAAGTACAAGAAAACATGTTGTGTCTGGAATAACTGCCCATAATTTGGTATTTCTGGAGATCCAAGTGTGTGTGGAGGAATTTGGGACAGGGTTGTGGCATGGGGGAAAGGTGCTGTCTATGTATGCATGAGCCATATAAGAAGGATCTTAGTAAAAGGAATTAGATTTTATTCAGTAAACAATGGGAAACAATTGAAAAAAAATTAAACAGAGGAGTGACATAGAGTTTGTGCTTTAGAAAGAGTGCCCTGGCTGCAAAGTGCTGCAACATGGAGAATAGATTGGAGGCATCTGGGCAGAACTGTAGGCACCAGAGAACCCAGTTAGGAAGCTGTTCTAGTGGTCTAGGTGTGAGATAATGATGGAGTGGCAGTAAATATGGAGAGAGCTTATGGATTTGAGAGCTATTTTAGGACTAGAAATGACAGGGCTTTGAGACTGAATGCATGTCAGTGATGTGGGGAGAAAGACAGAGTTAAGTATGATAGCCAGGTTTCTGAAGTTTAATCTAAACCAGTGAGCGAGAAAACACTGAAAGTTCCCTATGTATTAGAACATCAAGTAACTGTCAGCTTCCTGGAAGTTGCTTCAGAATATTCTTTCTTTAGCAATCTGAGCTGCCAGACTCTCAGATAAAGGAACCAGTCATTCCCAAATGTGAACATTGGTTCTTCTGTGTGGTTATGTTCATATATCTATACGAGCAAAGGTTGTGTGTGTACACATCTAAGCACATGTACACCTGCCTAGAACTATCTCCCCCCAAGAAGGTAGTTGGAGAAATGACTCCTTTTCAGAATCCCATATGATATTCCTGGAAAAAGGAAGCTGGTTATTCTTTTTTCTTTGGGCTAGGTCATTTTAGATTCAAGCCAAAGCAAGATGGTTTCTTCCTTCGCCAATATTTCATAAATGGGTTCATGTCTACTTGATCCAAAGTAAAAATAAACTATAAAAGAAAAAATAAGCATATCTAAATCTATATTTTGAGTGTCAGCTGTGTACTTCTCCAGAACTTCATCAAAACTGTAGCAGGGGCTTTGTTTTGCTCAAATGCACTCTGAATTAGTGTACCTTCTCTGCCTCTATATGAGAGGAAAATGATGGAAACTTTTTGAGAGAAAAAAGCTGGGTTTGGTATGTTTGTGCATGTGACTTTTTCCTTCCATAGATGGAGGAGTTGGGGTAAGAGCTTAATACATACCAAAAATATTATTTTATTAAGGAGCAATGAATGGCTCACAGAAAACAGCATTTGAGAAAGTAGAACAGATTGGTTAACCCACAACTGAAAGCAGGGGGTGGCCCCTGTCCAAACTGGGTACCAGGAAGAGGCCACCTCCAAGCCCACATGTTGAATCTGAGCAGTTCATTTGATTTTCACATTCTTGATATGAAGGAGTCAATCCCTGGCTGAAACTCCTCTAGAGGAATGGCAAACATCCATTACATACCAGCTGAACCTGTATCAGATGACTGATTTTGCCAATGGCAAATTGAGGTTTTCCAATTGGGCTGACATTAGTGTGAACTTAGAATACAAACAAACCAACTCCTGCCCCAACAAGCCTTCTCAGAGAGCACCAATCACCACAGATGTCACCTCTTTTGCACACACACACACGCACACACACACACACACACACAAAAGCTGTCTAAATTTGTCAGTTCAAGGATGAAGAGGCTCTACATCTATAGTCTTAAGCATAATACCAAGTCAAGATTCTGAGATTCCATGAGACAATTGGTATTTTTCCTGAGTGGATAAAAGTATAGCATGATCCAAATGGGATACCTTGACAATAAGAGGAATCTTTATAAAGTCACCCAAGAAGAAACTAAAATTCCATATGTCTTTAGCACTATGTACTTACTACAACCTATTTAACTAAAATAGTTAAATAAGGTGATAGTATACTAATGTTATAGTAGCTTTACCTCAAAAGAAACAGTCCTTGACCATAAAATCTTTCCCTAACCCTAGGCAAAATTCTCCAGGAACCAGACTCTTTAATAGGACAGTCTACCTAAAATTGTCCTCTTCTGCACTCCTCCCACCACACCCTTAGATGCATAGCTTGGGTGGAGGGAAGAGCTTGATATTATTTTCATATAATCTGTATATGAATAATACCTGATACATTAAACTATGTTTCCCTTTTCACTGATAATTATCATTGTCCCAGATCTCTCCTCTGTGAGAAATATTCAGAAGAGCCAGGTTAATTGTTGGGCAGGGTGAGGGTAAATCGGGAATAAAGGAAGAGGGGCTGTAGAAGTCCAAGAGGAATAGTCCAGCATATCTAATTGATAAGAGAATTTTTGACATATTTATAACAAAATCCATTTCGTTAAAAAAATGCTCTGGGTCCCTATTTGCCTATGAGTTAACTGGTCCAGGAATATTATGGGCCCACCAACATTTTATTTTCCAGGGAAGCATGGATGGATGATTAGTAAAGCAATGAATCTATTTTGCCTTTGGTTTCACCTATAAAATAGTGACTTCAATTCTCTTACCTTATTTTTTCCCAAGGTTCTGATGAAATAAAGAAGAGAACTTGATAAAAATTCACTGAGTATGTGCCATACAGCACTAGATAACAATTACAAAACACAGGTTAGATTTATCTAATCTGATCATTTGTCTATGACAAGTGAGAACCCCCCTAGTCAGGAAACAATCTGTAAACTATCTTGGAGCTAGAACAGAAATGGTTTCTTAAATGGTGACTGTTAGCACACACACAGAAAGAGGGAAGTCTCTGACTCCAGAATGGAAGAAAAGGTAAAGAAATGGGACTAAGCAGCCTTTCTAGGTAAAGCCTGCTTCTATGGGAGAAGGGCAACAATCACTTGTGGTAACTATGGGAAGATGGCCTCAAAGCCAAATTCAAGGAGTGTTCTTGATTCTTTCTCTCTTTCCTGCATACACTCAGATCAAACTCCCTTAAGGATCATATAGAGCTTGGGCCTAATACCCACACACTCTTTATTTTTTCTCTTTTATATTCTCTCTTGTTTTAAACATTTATTTATTTATTTTTGAGAGAGAGAGGGAGAGAGAGCGCGCTTGAGTGGGGCAGGGGCAGAAAGAGAGGGGGACAGAGGATCTGAACCTGGCTCTGCACTGACAGCAGAGCCTGATGTGGGGCTTGAACTCACAAACCATGAGATCATGACCTGAGCTGAAGTCAGACACTCAACTAACTGAGCCACCAACGTGCTCCCATACTTTCTTTTTTTAAAAAAAAATCCCAACCTGTTTTATTTTTCTTAATTCCAGTTAGTTAACATGCAGTGTTATATTAGTTTCAGGTGCACAATATAGTGATTCAATACTTTCATATATTAGTCAGTGCTTATCGTAAGTGAACTCCTAATCCCCTTCACCTATTTTACCCATCCCTCTATCCACCTCCCCTCTGGTAACCACCAGTTTGTTATCTGTAATTAAGAGTCTGTTTTGGGGTTTTTCTATTTTTCTCCTTGTTCATTAGGGTTTTTTCTCTTAAACTTCATCTATAAGTGAAATCATATGGTATGTGTCATTCTCTGACTGCCTTCTTTCAGTTAGCATTATACTCTCCAGATCCATCTATGTTGTTGCAAATGGCAAGATTTCATTTTTTATGGCTGAGTAATATTCCTGTGTGTGTGTGTGTGTGTGTGTGTGTGTGTGTGTGTGTGTATCTCATCATCTTTATCCATCATCTATCAATCGATATTTGGGCTGCTTCCATAATTTGGCTATTGTAAATAATGCTGCAGTAAACACAGGAGTGCATATATCTTTCTGAAGTAATGTTTTTTTTTTATTTGGGGGGTAATTACCCAGTAGTGGAATTAATGGATCATACGGTAGTTATATTTTTAAATTTTGAGGAACCTCCATACTGTTTTCCATAGTGGCTTCACCAATTTGCATTCTCACCAACAGTTTTTGAGGGTTCATTTTTCTCCACATCCTCGCCAACACTTGCTGTTACTTGAGGTTTTTATTTTAGTCATTCTGACACGTGTGAAGTCATATCTCATTGTGGATTTGATTTGCATTTCCCTGATGATGAGTGATGTTGAGCATCTTTTCATGTGTCTGTCATCCATCTAGATGTCTTCTTTGGAGACACAGGGAGATGCCTAGTCAATCAGCATTGTCTTAAGAAATAGGCCCATATAGACATTCAGGTGACAATATGGAATATATAAGGACACACAAACTATGTAGAAATAGCACCTATCTCGTTTACTCTCAAGTTCGGAACCAACTGAGAAACACAGGAAACAGACAGGCAGAGATGAAAAATATCTGTTTATTACTGTTAAAAGTCGGATAGTTCGACAGAGAATATAAAGGCAGTAATAATAGGCTTCATAACACTCTTCTCAATTAGCCAGACAGAATTACTAATTCCCCCAGGGGTGGAGAAAGAGGTCAAATGAGTTATTCTAGCAGAAGTACTCCGAAGTAGAAATATGAAGAGAACAGAATGGAGGACTCCAATCACTTGCCCCCTTCCTTGCAAAAGGGAAAAATACGACAGAGACACGATTCATACAGTTATCACAGGATGCTTCCCAGCCTCCTTGCCTTGTAATCCTGGTTTTACCATTTCTTGCCTCAGTTGAAAAGTCACTCACTTCTCACTTGGAAAACAGTTAAAAATACCCACTTTGCAGGGTCATTGTAATCATTGCCAACAATGAATGGAAAGTGCTTTGCAGAATGCCTAGCATTTAGCAATTGTTCTCTCAATCTAGGGCAACTTAAGCACACCCGAATGAATATTATTAAATTTTCTCTTGAAACACTGTTTCCATAAATATGTAAGTCTTTAAATGAACACATGTTACTTCCATATAACCCAAAGTGATCTATAGATTTAATGCAATCTCTATCAAAATTCCAATGGCATTTTTCACAGAAAGAGAAAAAACTATCCTAAAATTTATATGGAACTACAAAAGACCTTGAATAGCCAAAGCATTCCTGAGAAAAAAGTAGAAAGCTGGAGGCATTACACTTCCTAATTTCAAACTATATTACAAAGCAATAGTAATCAAAACAGTATAATACTGGCATAAAAACAGACACATACATAAATGGAATAGAATAGAAATCCAAGAAGTTAAACCCAAGCATATGTGGTCAGCTAATCTTTAAAAATGGCACCAAAGGTGCGCCTGGGTGGTTCAGTCGGTTAAGCGTCTGACTTCGGCTCAGGTCATGATCTCTCAGTCTGTGAGTTCGAGCCCCGCGTCGGGCTCTGTGCTGACCGCTTAGAGCCTGGAGCCTGTTTCAGATTCTGTGTCTCCCTCTCTCTGACCCTCCCCCGTTCATGCTCTGTCTCTCTCTGTCTCAAAAATAAATAAACGTTAAAAAATTTTTAAAAAAATAAAAATGGCACCAAGAATACACAATAGGGAAAAGATAGTCCCTTTAATAAGTGCTCTTGGGAAACTTGGACCTCTACATGCAAAAATAATGAAACTGGACCCCTATCTTACACCACCCACAAAGGTGAACTCAAAATGGATGAAAGACTTAAATGTAATACTTGAAACCATAAAATTCCTAGTAGAAAACATAGAGGAAAATCTTCATGACATTGGTCTTGGCAATGATTTCTTGGACATGACACCAAAGACATAGGCAAGAAAAGCAAAAGTAAACAATTGGGACTACATCAAACTAAAAATCTTCTGCACAGAAAAACAAACAAAAATAACAAAATGATAGGCAACCTACATAATAAGAGAAAATACTTGCAAACTGTATATCTCCTAAGGGCTTAATATCCAAAATATATAAGGAACTTCTACAACTTCATAGGAAAAAAAACAAAAACAAAAAACAACTCTCCCCCAAAAAATCTTGATTAAAAGATAAGCAAAGGACTTGAATAGGCATTCATCCAAAGAACACATATAAATATCCAACAGGTATATGAAAAGATGTTCGACATCACTAATCATCAGGGAAATGCAATACATATCACATCATACCTGTTAGGATGATCACTATTAAAGAAAGGAAATCTATATCAACAAGTGTGGGTGAGGAAGCTGAGTAACTGTAATCTTTGTGCACTATTGGTGGGAATGTAAAAAATGGGATAGCCACTAGGGAAAACAGTATGGAGTTTCTTGAAAAAATTAATAGTAGAATTACCATATGAGCCAGCAATTCCACATCTGGGTATTTATCCAAAAGAATTTAAATCAGGATCTTGAAGAGATATTTGCACTCCCATGGTCACTGAATCATTATTCACAACAGCCTAGAGGTGGAAACAACCTAAATGCCCACTGACAGATAAATTGCTAAACAAAGTGTGGTATATACAGACAGTGGAAATTGAATACTATTTAGCCTTAGAAAGGAAAGGAAATATTGTCATAAGCTACAACATGGATGAACCTTGAGAACATTGGGCCAAGTGAAATAAGCTAGTCACAAAAGACAAATACTGCATGATTCCACTTATATGAGGTATCTAAAGTAATCAAATTCATAGAAGTAGAAAGTAGAATGGTGATTGCCAGGGGCTGGGGAGAGGTGTTGCTGTTCAACAGGTGTTGCTGTTCAATAGGTATAAAGTTTCAGTCATGCAAAATGAAAATGTTCTAGAGATTCACACAGTACATTGTACAACATAGTGCAAATAGTTAACAATACCATAATGTAGACTTAAAAGTTTGTTAACAGGGTAGATTTCATGTTATGTGTTTTGTACCACAATAAAAAAATCTTATATTTTATTAGAGCAAGGATTCTGAAGCTATGGTCTATAAGCCTCAGCCCAAATTGAATATAACATTGCATGATGATGTGTAGCTCTCTAGGGAGGAGTGCATAGATTTCACTAGAACCTCAAAAGAGTCCTTAATTCATAAAGGTTCTAGAGGCACGGCTCTGAGGAAAATTGTATTCAAATTTGAGTTTACAAAAGTGGAGCTAAGGAAGTTAAAAAAAAAAAAAGTTCAGGGAACGACTGGTATTTTAGTCTTCTTCCTTCCAAAAAGATAAACTGGCCAATAGATTTTCAATGAAGAAAAGACTCGTGAGGATTTTTTCAATGAGGTGGAAGTAAACAGCCTGTTTTTAATTTCTCTCCCTGTTTCTGCAGATTGGCCTTTTGCCCACCTCCTCTGTCTGCTCCTTTTTAGATCCTTTGTGATCCTTCTTGACTTTTAAATATTAGCACAATCCAAGATTCCATCTAAAACCCCCTTTTCTTATCATTGTGGTACCCCTGGGTGAGATTATCCACTCCAAAAGGCTTCAACTGTAATCCAAATGTGTATTATCAATCACCACTCTTCTTTTGATATGCAGTTTCCTATTTTTACCTGCTTACTGGACTTTCCACCTTTACTCTCACAGGCAATGTAACATACTTTAGAGTGCATTCATTATCTGTCCCTTAGCCACACAATGTGCGCACGCCCACACAGAGAAATACATCCTTGGATTTTTCTCCATTGCATTATTTTCACTTGGTTCATCTCCATCATCAAGCCTTTGTTTTCACATATGCTCTATTTTTTGAGAGAGAGAGAGAGAGCACGCACTCATGCATGAGCAGGGGAGGGGAGCAGGGGAGGGGAGAGAGACAGAGAGAGAGAGAGAGAGAGAGAGAGAGAGAGAGAGAGAGAATCCTAAGAAGTCTCCTCGCTGAACAAGGAAGCCTACACAGGGATTGATCCCACAACCCTGGGATATGACCTGAGCCAGAATCAAGAGCTGGAGACTTAACCCACTGAGCCACCCAGGTGCCCCCACATATGCTCTTTTTAGCCACCTGCCAGGAAGTAGTTAACAGAACTTGCAAACTGTAGAGAAACTTAAGAAATCAAGTAGCTCGAACCCTTCAGTTTACAGAGAGGGGGTGTGATCTTTTTTTAACATCACATGGCAATTTAACAGTAGAACAAGCTGAGAATCCAGGCATCTCAAGTTCTACCCAGTACCCTTTCCACTACATAATCATGCTCCCACTAACTGGAAGGAAGAATAAGATCCCTGCTACTAGCAGTGATTTTTACCAGTAAAGAAGGCAACATTATCCAGCCATCTGATGTTCAAAATGTCTACTTGTGTGTTCTTTGCATCAGGGGCAAGGTAATTTAGGCTCTTCTGTTGTAATGATAAAAAGGATAAACTAAAAAGTGAAGGAGGACATAGTGTGTAATAAATCTTGGTATAAAAATAGATTGGTTAAAGGCTAGCTCAGCATTTTTTTCATAATCATGTTATGAGGATTTTTACTCTTTACTTACCAAAGTGTTTTCATATGTATTATTTCATTTTAGTCTTCAACAGGCCTGGGAGGTTATGTAGGTCAGGGTTTTTACTAGCTGAAGCTTAAAGATGAAGAAAATGAGACTAATAACAGTACAGTGATTTTCCCAAGGTCACTGATCTAGTTAGTGACAAGGCCAAGGCTCACATGTGTGTCTCCTACTTCCAAACTTCTTCCTCTAGTCTAGACACATAATTCCAGTAGACTATGAGTGATGACTATACATTCTGTGAACTGAACTTTACAGATTTCAATGTGCTGAGACTGAAACATGCTGAGTTCTAGCAAGGAACAACCATGAAGATAGGAGTCTTATCCTGCAAAGAGAAAAGTTCAGTTTAAAGGTGAGACCAAGCAAATTCATGTCATAGGTTGACACACAATTAAGAATCAAGATATAGAGATGCCATTTTTCTCAAACTTTCTACTTTCTAGGAGGGGAAATGCAAACCAATGAACATGATCAAAATGGCTCCTGTAGGTCTAGAAGTCTAAAAGATTGAAGGTGGTTTCCTACGTGAATCGTCTCTAAAGACTTTAAAAAGGAAGGCTATCATTGTTATTCAACATAGTATTGGAAGTCTTAGCATCTGCAAACAGACAACACAAAGAAATAAAAGGCATCCAAATCAGCCAGGAGGAGGTCAAACTTTCACTCTTCGCAGATGACATGATACTCTATATGGAAAACCCAAAAGATTCCACCAAAAAACTGCTAGAACTGATTCATGAATTCAGCAAAGTTGCAGGATATAAAACCAATGCACAGAAATGGGTTGCATTCCTATACACCAACAATGAAGCGACAGAAAGAGAAATCAAGGAATCGATCCCATTTACAGTTGCACCAAAAACCATAAAATACCTAGGAATAAATCTAACCCAAGAGGTGAAAAATCTATACACCAAAAACTATAGAAAGCTTATGAAAGAAATTGAAGAAGACACACACAAAAAAAAAATGGGAAAAGATTCCATGTTCCTGGATAGGAAGAACAAATATTGTTAAACTGTCAATACTACCCAAAGCAATCTACATATTCAATGCAATACCCATCAAAGTAACACCAGCATTCTTCACAGAGCTAGAACAAATAATCCTAAAATTTGTGTGGAACCAGAAAAGAGCCCGAATAGCCAAAGCAATCATGAAAAAGAAAACCAAAGCAGGAGGCATCACAATCCCAGACTTCAAGCTACACTACAAAGCTGTAATCATCAAAACAGTATGGTACGGCACAAGAACAGACACTCAGATCAGTGGAACAGAATACAGAACCCAGAAATGGACCCACAAACGTATGGCTACTAATCTTTGACAAAGCAGGAAACGATATCCAATGGAATAAAGACAGTCTCTTCAGCAAGTGGTGCTGGGAAAACTGGACAGCAACATGCAGAAGAATGAACCTGGACTACTTCCTTACACCATACCCCAAAATAAACTCAAAATGGATGAAAGACCTCAATGTAAGACAGGAAGCCATCAAAATCATCGAGGAGAAAGCAGGCAAAAACCTCTTTGATCTTGGCCACAGCAACTTCTTACTCAACACGTCTCTGGAGGCAAGGGAAACAAAAGCAAAAATGAACTACTGGGACCTCATCAAAATAAAAAGCTTCTGCACAGGGAAGGAAACAATCAGCAAAACTAAAAGGCAACCGACAGAATGGGAGAAGATATTTGCAAATGACATATCAGATAAAGGGTTAGTATCCAAAATCTACAAAGAACTTATCAAACACCCAAAAAACAAATAATCCAGTGAAGAAATGGGCAAAAGACATGAATAGACACTTCTCCAAAGAAGACATCCAGATAGCCAACCGTCACATGAAAAAATGCTCAACATCACTCATCATCAGGGAAATACAAATCAAAACCACAATGAGATACCACCTTACACCTGTCAGAATGGCTAACATTAGCAACTCAGGAAACAATAGATGTTGGCAAGGATGCGGAGAAAGAAGATCTCTTTTGCATTGTTGGTGGGAATGCAAGCTGGTGCAGCCACTTTGGAAAACAGTATGGAGGGTCCTCAAAAAACTAAAAATAGAACTACCCTAGACCCAGCAATTGCACTACTAGGCATTTATCCAAGGGATACACGTGTGCTGTTTTGAAGGGACACATGCACCCCCATGTTTATAGCAGCACTATCAACAATAGCCAAAGTATGGAAAGAGCCCAAATGTTCCTCGATGGATGAATGGATAAAGAAGATGTGGTATATATATACAATG
>NW_024415224.1:0-11829 GCF_014898765.1 Herpailurus yagouaroundi | reverse complement strand
TTCCCTGAACTGGGGAAGGAAAAAGGCATTGAAATCCAAGAGGCACACAGAATTCCCTTCAGACGTACCTTGAATCGATCTTCTGCACGACATATCATAGTGAAACTGGCAAAATACAAGGATAAAGAGAAAATTCTGAAAGCAGCAAGGGGTAAACGTGCCCTCACATATAAAGGGAGACCTATAAGACTCGTGACTGATCTCTCTTTTGAAACTTGGCAGGCCAGAAAGAGTTGGCACGAGATTTTCAGTTTGCTAGACAGAAAAAATATGCAGCCGAGAATCCTTTATCCAGCAAGCCTGTCATTTAGAATAGAAGGAGAGATAAAGGTCTTCCCAAACAAACAAAAACTGAAGGAATTTGTCACCACTAAAGCAGCCCTACAAGAGATCCTAAGGGGGACCCTGTGAGACAAAGTACCAGAGACATCACTACAAGCATAAAACAGACATCACAATGACTCTAAACCCATATCTTTCTATAAACACACTGAATGTAAATGGATTAAATGCGCCAACCAAAAGACATAGGGTATCAGAATGGATAAAAAAACAAGACCCATCTATTTGCTGTCTACAAGAGACTCATTTTAGACCTGAGGACACCTTTAGATTGAGAGTGAGGGGATGGAGAACTATTTATCATGCTACTGGAAGCCAAAAGAAAGCTGGAGTAGCCATACTTATATCAGACAAACTAGACTTTAAATTAAAGGCTGTAACAAGAGATGAAGAAGGACATTATATAATAGTGACAGGGTCTATCCATCAGGAAGAGCTAACAATTATAAATGTCTATGCGCCGATACCGGAGCGCCCAAATATATAAAACAATTACTCATAAACACAAGCAACCTTATTGATAAGAATGTGGTAATTGCAGGGGACTTTAACACCCCACTTACAGAAATGGATAGATCATCTAGACACACGGTCAATAAAGAAACAAGGGCCCTGAATGAGACATTGGAACAGATGGACTTGACAGATCTATTTAGAACTCTGCATCCCAAAGCAACAGAATATACTTTCTTCTCGAGTGCACATGGAACATTCTCCAAGATAGATCATATACTGGGTCACAAAACAGCCCTTCATAAGTTTACAAGAATTGAAATCATACCATGCATACTTTCAGACCACAATGCTATGAAGCTTGAAATCAACCACAGAAAAAAGTCTGCAAAACCTCCAAAAGCATGGAGGTTAAAGAACACCCTACTAACGAATGAGTGGGTCAACCAGGCAATTAGAGAAGAAATTAAAAAATATATGGAAACAAACGAAAATGAAAATACAACAATCCAAACGCTTTGGGACGCAGCGAAGGCAGTCCTGAGAGGAAAATACATTGCAATCCAGGCCTATCTCAAGAAACAAGAGAAATCCCAAATACAAAATCTAACAGCACACCTAAAGGAAATAGAAGCAGAACAGCAAAGGCAGCCTAAACCCAGCAGAAGAAGAGAAATAATAAAGATCAGAGCAGAAATAAACAATATAGAATCTAAAAAAACTGTAGAGCAGATCAACGAAACCAAGAGTTGGTTTTTTGAAAAAATAAACAAAATTGACAAACCTCTAGCCAGGCTTCTCAAAAAGAAAAGGGAGATGACCCAAATAGATAAAATCATGAATGAAAATGGAATGATTACAACCAATCCCTCAGAGATACAAACAATTATCAGGGAATACTATGAAAAATTATATGCCAACAAATTGGACAACCTGGAAGAAATGGACAAATTCCTGAACACCCACACTCTTCCAAAACTCAATCAGGAGGAAATAGAAACCTTGAACAGACCCATCACCAGCGAAGAAATTGAATCGGTTATCAAAAATCTCCCAACAAATAAAAGTCCAGGACCAGATGGCTTCCCAGGGGAGTTCTACCAGACGTTTAAAGCAGAGATAATACCTATCCTTCTCAAGCTATTCCAAGAAATAGAAAGGGAAGGAAAACTTCCAGACTCATTCTATGAAGCCAGTATTACTTTGATTCCTAAACCAGACAGAGACCCAGTAAAAAAAGAGAACTACAGGCCAATATCCCTGATGAATACGGATGCCAAAATTCTCAATAAGTTACTAGCAAATCGAATTCAACGGCATATAAAAAGAATTGTTCACCATGATCAAGTGGGATTCATCCCTGGGATGCAGGGCTGGTTCAACATTCGCAAATCAATCAACGTGATACATCACATTAACAAAAAAAAAGAGAAAAACCATATGATCCTGTCAATCGATGCAGAAAAGGCCTTTGACAAAATCCAGCACCCTTTCTTAATAAAAACCCTTGAGAAAGTCGGGATAGAAGGAACATACTTAAAGATCATAAAAGCCATTTATGAAAAGCCCACAGCTAACATCATCCTCAACGGGGAAAAACTGAGAGCTTTTTCCCTGAGATCAGGAACACGACAGGGATGCCCACTCTCACCGCTGTTGTTTAACATAGTGCTGGAAGTTCTAGCATCAGCAATCAGACAACAAAAGGAAATCAAAGGCATCAAAATTGGCAAAGATGAAGTCAAGCTTTCGCTTTTTGCAGATGACATGATATTATACATGGAAAATCCGACAGACTCCACCAAAAGTCTGCTAGAACTGATACATGAATTCAGCAAAGTTGCAGGATACAAAATCAATGTACAGAAATCAGTTGCATTCTTATACACTAACAATGAAGTAACAGAAAGACAAATAAGGAAACTGATCCCATTCCCAATTGCACCAAGAAGCATAAAATACCTAGGAATAAATCTAACCAAAGATGTAAAGGATCTGTATGCTGAAAACTATAGAAAGCTTATGAAGGTAATTGAAGAAGATTTAAAGAAATGGAAAGACATTCCCTGCTCATGGATTGGAAGAATAAATATTGTCAAAATGTCAATACTACCCAAAGCTATCTACACATTCAATGCAATCCCAATCAAAATTGCACCAGCATTCTTCTCGAAACTAGAACAAGCAATCCTAAAATTCATATGGAACCACAAAAGGCCCCGAATAGCCAAAGTAATTTTGAAGAAGAAGACCAAAGCAGGAGGCATCACAATCCCAGACTTTAGCCTCTACTACAAAGCTGTCATCATCAAGACAGCATGGTATTGGCACAAAAACAGACACATAGACCAATGGAATAGAATAGAAACCCCAGAACTAGACCCACAAACGTATGGCCAACTCATCTTTGACAAAGCAGGAAAGAACATCCAATGGAAAAAAGACAGTCTCTTTAACAAATGGTGCTGGGAGAACTGGACAGCAACATGCAGAAGGTTGAAACTAGACCACTTTCTCACACCATTCACAAAAATAAACTCAAAATGGATCAAGGACCTGAATGTGAGACAGGAAACCATCAAAACCCTAGAGGAGAAAGCAGGAAAAGACCTCTCTGACCTCAACCGTAGCAATCTCTTACTCGACACATCCCCAAAGGCAAGGGAATTAAAAGCAAAAGTGAATTACTGGGACCTTATGAAGATAAAAAGCTTCTGCACAGCAAAGGAAACAACCAACAAAACTAAAAGGCAACCAACGGAATGGGAAAAGATCTTTGCAAATGACATATCGGACAAAGGGCTAGTATCCAAAATCTATAAAGAGCTCACCAAACTCCACACCCGAAAAGCAAATAACCCAGTGAAGAAATGGGCAGAAAACATGAATAGACACTTCTCTAAAGAAGACATCTGGATGGCCAACAGGCACATGAAAAGATGTTCAGCGTCGCTCCTTATCAGGGAAATACAAATCAAAACCACACTCAGGTATCACCTCACGCCAGTCAGAGTGGCCAAAATGAACAAATCAGGAGACTATAGATGCTGGAGAGGATGTGGAGAAACGGGAACCCTCTTGCACTGTTGGTGGGAATGCAAATTGGTGCAGCCACTCTGGAAAGCAGTGTGGAGGTTCCTCAGAAAATTAAAAATAGACCTACCCTATGACCCAGCAATAGCACTGCTGGGAATTTATCCAAGGGACACAGGAGTGCTGATGCATAGGGGCACTTGTACCCCAATGTTCATAGCAGCACTCTCAACAATAGCCAAATTATGGAAAGAGCCTAAATGTCCATCAACTGATGAATGGATAAAGAAATTGTGGTTTATATACACTATGGAATACTACGTGGCAATGAGAAAAAATGAAATATGGCCTTTTGTAGCAACGTAGATGGAACTGGAGAGTGTGATGCTAAGTGAAATAAGCCATACAGAGAAAGACAGATACCATATGGTTTCACTCTTATGTGGATCCTGAGAAACTTGACAGGAACCCATGGGGGAGGGGAGGGAAAAAAAAAAAGAGGTTAGAGTGGGAGAGAGCCAAAGCATAAGAGACTGTTGAGAACTGAGAGCAAACTGAGGGTTGATGGGGGGTGGGAGGGAGGAGAGGGTGGGTGATGGGTATTGAGGAGGGCACCTTTTGGGATGAGCACTGGGTGTTGTATGGAAACCAATTTGACAATAAATTTCATATATAAAAAAAAAAAGAACATCCTACTAAAGAATTAAATGGGTCAACCAGGAAATTAAATAATATCTTAAAATATATACAGAAACAAATGAAAAGGAAAATACGACAGTCCAAACCCTTTCGGATACAACAAAGTCAGTCCTAAGAGGAAAATACATTGCAATCCAGGCTTATCTCAAGAAACAAGAAAAATCTCAAATACAGAATCTAAGAGCACACCTAAAGGAACTAGAAGCAAAACAGGAAAGAAACCCCAAGGCTAGCAGAAGAAGGGAAATACTGAAGACTAGAGCAGAAATAAACAATATAGAATCCAAAGAAACAGTAAACAGATCAATAAAACTAAGAGCTGTTTTTTTTAATAAACAAAATTGATAAACCCTTAGCCAGACTTCTCAAAAAGAAAATAGAGAGGACCCAAATCCATAAAATGATGAATGAATTTAGACTTATCACAACCAATCCCTCAGAATTACAAACAATTATCAGAGAATACTATGAAAAATTATATGCGAACTAATTGGACAACTTGGAAGAAATGGACAAATTCCTAGACACACAATACCAAAATTGAAATGGGACGAAACAGAAAATTTAAACAGACCCACAGCTAGCAAAGAAATTGAATCATCTATCAAAAATAAGTGTCCTGGGCCAGATGGCTTCCCAGGGGAATTCTACCAGACATTTATAGCAGAGATAATACCTGTCCTTCTCAAACTGTTCCAGAAAATAGAAAGGGAAGGAAAACTTCCAGACTCATTCTATGAAACCAGCATTACTTTGATTTCCAAACCAGACAGTAACTCAGCAAAAATAGAGAACTACAGGCCAGTATCCCTGATGAATATGGAGGCAAAAATTCTCAACAAGATACTAACAAATCAAATTCAACAGCATTTAAGAAGGATTATTCACCATGAATCAAGTGGGTTTCATTCCTGGGCTGCAGGGCTGGTTCAATATTCGCAGATCAATCAATGTGATACTTCACATTAACAAAAGAAAAGAGAAGAACTATATGATCCTGTCAATTGATGCAGAAAACGCATTTGACAAAATACAGCATCATTTCTTAATAATAACCATCAAAAGAGTTGGGATAGAAGGAACATACTTAAACATCATAAAAGCTCTTTATGAAAAACCCACAGCTAATATCATCCTCAATAGGGAAAAAACTGAGAGCTTTCCAAATGAGATAAAGAACATGACAGGGATGTCCTCTGTCACCACTGTCGTTTCATATAGTGTTAGAAGTCTTAGCATCAGTAATCAGAGAAAAAAATTAAATAAAAGGCATCCAAACTGACAAAGAAGAAGCCAAACTACATCAAAAACCCAGAAGACTGCACCAAAAGGTTCCTAGAACTGATTAAAAAATATCGCAGGATGCAAAGTCAATGTAAGGAAATCAGATGTATTTCTATAAACTATTGATGAAGAAACAGAAAGAGAAATCAAGAAATTGATCCCATTTACAATTGCACCAAGAACCATAAAATAATTAAGAATAAACCTAACCAAAGATGTAAAAGATGTATATGTTGAAAACTATATAAACTTATGAAGGGAATGGAAGAAAGCAAAAAGGAATGGAAAAACATTCCATGCTCAAGGATTGGAAGAATAAATGTTGCTAAAATGTCAATACTACACAAAGCAATTTACACATTCAATGCAATCCCAATCAAAATTGCACCATCTTTCTTCTCAAAGCTAGAACAAATAATCCTAAAATTTGTATGCAACCACAAAAGACCCAAAATAGCCACAGTAATGTTGCAAAAGAAAACCAAAGCAGGAGTCACCACAATCCCAGACTTTAGCCTCTACTATGAAGCTGTAACAATTAAGAGAGTATGGTATTGGCACTGAAACAGACACATACATCAGTGGAATAGAATAGAGAACCCAGAATTGGACCCACAAATGTATGGCCAACTAATATTTGACAAAGCATGAACAAGTATGCAATGGAAAAAAGACAGTCTTTTTAGCAAATTGTCCTGGGAGAACTAGACAGCAACATGCAGAAGAATGAAACTAGACCACTTTTTTTAACCATACACAAAAATAAACTCAAAATGGATGAAAGACCTAAAATCGAGACAGGAAACCGTCAAAACCCAAGCAGAGAAAACAGGCAACAACCTCCTTTACCTCAGCCACAGCAATTTCTTGTCTGACATGTCTCCAAATGCAAGGGAATGAAAAGAAAACAATGAACTATTGGGACCTCATGAAGATAAAAAGCTTCTGCACTGCAAAGGAAACAAACAACAAAACTAAAAGACAACCAATGCAATGGGAAAAGTCACTTACAAATGACATATCAGATAAAAGGTTATTATCCAAAATCTATGAAGAACTTACCAAATTCAACACCTGAAAAACAAATAATCCAGTGAAGAAATGGGCAGAAGACATGAATAGAGACTATCCCAAAGAAGACATCCAGATAGCCAACAGACACACGAAAAGATGCTCAACGTCACTCATCATCAGGAAAATACAAAGCAAAACCACACTGAGATACCACTTCACACTAGTCAGGGTGGCTAAAATTAACAACTCAGGAAACAACAGATGCTGGCACCAATCTGGAGAAATGGGAACCCTCTTGCACTGTTGGTGGGAATGCAAAATGATGCAGCCGCTCTGGAAAACAATGTGGAGGTTTCTCAAAAAATTACAAAAAGAACTACCCTCCAATCCAGCAATAGCACTACTAGGAATTTATCTAAAGGATGCAAGAGTGCTGATTCATAGGGGCACATGTACCCCATTGATTACAGCAGCGCCTTCAACAATAGCCAAATTATGGAAAGAGCCTAATTGTCCATCAACTGGTGAATGGAAAAAGAAGATATGATTTATATATACAATGGAATACTAGTTGGCAATGAGAAAGAACTAAATCCTGCCCTTTACAGCAATGAGGATGGAACTGGAAGTTATTACGCTAAATGAAGTAAGTCAGTCAGAGAAAGAGAGATATCATGTGTTTTCACTCATATGTAGAACTTGAGAAACTTAACAGAAGACCATGGGGGAAGGGAAGGGGAAAAATAGTTACAGAGAGGGAGGGTGGCAAACCATAAGAAACACTTAAATACAGAAAACAAAATGAGGGTTGATCAGGGAGTGGAGGAGAGGGGCAAATGAGTGATGGGCACTGAGGAGGGCACTTGTTGCAATGAGCACTGGATGTTGTATATAAGCGATGAACCACAGGAATCTACCCCAAAACCAAGAGCTCACTGCACACACTGTATGTTAGCCAATTTGACAATAAATTATATTTAAAAAATAAAAAATTGCAATATTACAAAAAGTTTAGGAAAAGAGCAAATACAAATTACAAAACAAAAACAAAAACAAAAAGACAAATCACATTGCAGGTCTTTCCCTGTTTGCAAGGGGATGGAGGCAGGGAGAATTATGATGAAGGCATATACTGAAAGAAAAGCTGCTGAGCTTTTCTTTAAACAAACCTCCACTGAGAGAAAGAAAGGAAATGACATGATCCTTTCAATAGATGCAGAAAAAGCATTTGACAAAGTAGAGCATCCACTCATGGTTAAAAAAAAAGCAAAACCTCAACAAAGTTGGGATAGAAGGAACGTAACATAATAAATGCCACATGTGAAAAAAAAACCATAGCTAATATCATCCTCAATGGGCAAAAGCTGAGAGTTTCCCTCTGTGGTCAGGAAGAAGACAGGATGCCCACAACCACCACTGTTATTAACATACTACTGGAAGTCCTACCCCAGAAATCAGACAACAATAAGAAGTAAAAGTCATCCACATCAACAAATAAGTCATACATTCACTATTTGCTGATGGCATGATAATATAGAAAATCTGAAAGACTCCACACACAAAAAATTCTAGAACTTATACACAAATTCAGTAAAGTAACAGGATACAAAATCAACATAAAGAAATTTGTTGAATTTCTATCCACCACTAATGAAGCGCCAGAAAGAGAAATCAAAGAATCTATCCCATTTACAACTGCATCAAAAACCATAAGGTACCTTAGCATAATACCCTCCAGTTCCAGAGAAAGACAAAAATCATATGACATCACACATATGAGGACTTTAAGAGACAAACCAGATGAACATAAGGGAAGGGAAACAAAAATAATATAAAAACAGGGAGGGAGACAAAATAGAAGAGACTCATAAATATGGAGAACAAACTGAGGGTTACTGGAGGGGTTGTGGGAGGGGGGATGGGCTAAATGGGTAAGGGGAACTAAGGAATCTACTCCTGAAATCATTGTTGCATTATATGCTAACTAATTTGGATTTAAATTTTAAAAAATAAAAGAATTAAAATTTAAAAAAAAAACATAAGATACCTAGGAAGAAACCTAAACAAAGAGGTGAGGATCTGGATTCTGAAAACTATAAAACACTGGTGAAAGAAATGGAAGATAATGCAAAGAAATGGAAAGACATCCCAACCTCATGAATTGGAAAAAAACCAAATATTGTTAAGATGTCTATATTACCCAAAGCAATCTACACATTTAATGCAATTTCCACCAAAATACCATCAGTATGTTGCACAGAGCTAGAACAAACAATCTTAAAATTTTTATGAAACCACAAAAGACTCCAAATGGAAAAAAGCAATCTTGTAAAAGAAAAGCAAACCTGGAGGAATAACAATTACAGATTTCATGTCACATTCCAAAGCTCAATTGATCATGACAATATGATACTGGTACAAAAATAGACACAGAGATCAATGTAAAAGAATAGAAACCCAAGAAATGAGCCAGAACTTTATGGTCATTTAATCTTCGATTAAGAAGGAAAGAATATGCAATTGGAAAAAGAAAATGTCTTTAATAAATGGTTTTGGGAAAACTGGACAGCAACATGCACAAGAAATAAAATGGACCACTTTCTTACACCATTCAGAAAAATAAATAAAAAATGGATGAGGGGCGCCTGGGTGGCGCAGTCGGTTGAGCGTCCGACTTCAGGCAGGTCACGATCTCGCGGTCCGTGAGTTCGAGCCCCGCGTCAGGCTCTGGGCTGATGGCTCAGAGCCTGGAGCCTGTTTCTGATTCTGTGTCTCCCTCTCTCTCTGCCCCTCCCCCGTTCATGCTCTGTCTCTCTCTGTCCCAAAAATAAATAAATGTTGAAAAAAAAAAGAAAATTAAAAAAAAAAATGGATGAAAGACCTAAATGAGAGAAAGGAAACCATCAAAACCCTAGAGAAGAACACAGCCAGTAGACCTCGGCCGTAGAAAGTTCTTACTAGATATGTCTCTTGAGGCAAGGGAAATAAAAGCAGAATTAAATTTTTGTGTTTTCATTAAAAGAAAAATTTCTGCGCAGTGAAGGAAACAATCAACAAAACTAAAAGGCAACAAAGTGTATGGGATAAGATGCTTGCAAATGGCATATCTGATAAAAGGTTAGCATCCAAAACATATAATAAATGGATACAACTCAGCACACAAAAAACCAATACGCCAATTAAAAATGCACAGAAGAAATGAACAGTCTTTAGGCCAAAGAAGACATCAAGATGTCCAACAGATACATGAAAAGATATTCAACATCATTCATCATCACATAAATGCAAATAGAAACTATCATTAGATATCACCTCACACCTGTTAGAATGGCTAAAGTAAAAAACACAAGAAAAATCAAGGGTTTGTGAGAATATGGAGAAAAAGGAACCCTCATACACTGTTGGTGGGAAGGCAAACTTGTGCAGCCACTGTGAAAAACAGTATGGAGTTTCCTTAAAATTTTGTAAATAGAATTTCCTCATAATCCACCAATTACACCACAAGGTATTTACCGTAAGTATACAAATATACTGATTCAAAGGTGCACACGCACTGTGATGTTGATAGCAGCAATACAACAACAATCAAACAACAACAACTAAACTATAGAGAGAGCTGAAAAGTCCATCAATTGATAAATGTATAAAGAAGAGTTGAGATATATATATATATATATATAATGGAATATTACTCAGCCATCAAAAAGAATGAAATCTTGCCATTTGCAACAACATGGATGCAGCTACAGTGTATTAGAGTGTAGTATGATAAGCAAAATAAGTCAGTCAGAGAAGGACAAATACCATATGATTTCATTCATGTGGAATTTAAAAAACAAAACAGATGAATATATAAGAAGGAAAAAAAGAGACGGGGGAATAAAATATAAGACTCTCTTACCTGTAAACTGAGGGTTGTGGGTGGGAGATGGGTTGGGAATTGAGCTAACTGGGCAAAGGGCATTAAGGACAGCACTTGTGATGAGCACTGGGTGTTGTATCTAAATGATGAATCAATAAATTCTACTTCTGAGTTTTTTTAAGTTTCTTTATTTATACTGAGAGAGAGAGAGAAAGAGAGAGAGAAGGAATGATCAGGAGAGAGGCAGAGAGAAAGGGAGAGAGAGAATCCAAAGCACGTTCTGTGCTGTCAGCATGGAGCCTGATATGGGGTTTGATCTCATGAACCTTGAGACTATGACCTCAGCTGAATCCAAGAGTTGGACACTTATCCAACTCAGTCAGTCAGGCTACCAGTGAGAGACTCTTAATGACAGAACACAATGTGAGGGTTTGTGGATTGATGTAGGTGGGTATGGGCTAAATGGTTGATGGGTATTGAGGGCTCTTGCTATGACAAACATTGGGTGTTGTATGTAAGTGATGAACCACTAATAGTACTCCTGAAACCAATACTGCACTTTATTTTACCTAAGTAGAATTTAAATAAAAATTGAAGAAAATTACCTAGTAGTGTAACTGATGGGTCATAAGGTAGAAAAAGAATGAAATATTGCCATTTGCAATAATGTGGCTAGAACTAGAGTGTATTATGCCAAGCTAAAAAAGTCAGTCACAGAAAGAGAAATATCATATGATTTCACTTATATGTTAAATTTAAGAAACAAAATGGATGAAGATGGGGAAGGGAAGGAAAATAAAATGAAAGCAGAGGGGAGGGGAATCATCAGAGACTCATAAATACAGAGAACAAAGTGAGGGTTTCTGGTGGGGATGTAGGTGGGAGATGGGCTAAATGGGTGATGGCCATTAAGGAGTACACTTGTTGAGATGGGCACTGGGTGTTATATTTAAATGATGAATCACTGTGTTCTACTCCTAAAACCAATACTACACTGTATGTTAACTAACTTGAATTTAAATGAAATATGGCCTTTTGTAGCAACGTGGATGGAACTGGAGAGTGTGATGCTAAGTGAAATAAGCCATACAGAGAAAGACAGATACCATATGGTTTCACTCTTATGTGGATCCTGAGAAACT